>NW_027398434.1:0-11493 GCF_003265705.2 Callorhinus ursinus
AGCCGGCCACCCAGCCCCACTCACTCTGATGACCTGTGTAGCCCCAGGTGCCCTCCCTGTGTGTGTGTGCACGTGTGTGAGTGTGTGCGTGTGTGTGTGAGTGTGTGTGTAAAGAGGGGTCATGGGGGTGGGGCTACCCTGAGCAGGAGCAGGCTGATGAGGGGTCAGATACCCAGTGGGAAGGTCATGTTCAAGGTCAAGGCTGGCTATGTGGGATGGAGTGTGCAGGCGCTGCCCCTTCTGCCCAAGGGTTATTCCGATAGCCCTGCAGGGATGCGTCACTGCGTTCCGGGTGCACGGCTGTGCGCGCACAGGTGTGTGTCTGATCTGGGAGCAGCAAGGGGACTGGGCAGGAGGATGGTGTGAATGGCCAGGCAGGGCTGTGATGCCTTGGGGCCGGCTACTGGTCCCTGTCTTTGCAGAAGTCCATGGAGGAAACGTAGAGGCAGCTGGCGGACATGCCCTCCTCCCTGACAGAGGGGTTGACCCCAAAGGCATCCCAAGAAACAGGTTCTGGGGATTGCCGTTCAAGACTTCCGACACCACACGGACCACTGTCCCAGGAGGTTGTCCACCGGACAGTGGTCCAGGACCGGAGCCCACGGAGGCCAAGGCCGAGAGTGAGAAGGCTGGGGCTTGGTGTTTGTGGTGTGTGGGGACGGGTTGGTGCTGGCCCCACAGGGAGGAGCCCCCAGAGGCTGGTGTGGGGCCAGGAGCAACGACTGAGCACAGAGCACCCAGCGGGTGGACTGCAGTTGGGGTGACGTTCCCGTGAGGGTTCCTTCCTGGCTGTGGCTTCTCTGGGAGGCCCTGGGCTGGACTCTGTCTCTGCAAAGGCCCACAGAGAGCAGCCACAGAGGTGAGCTTTTCTCTTCTCACAGCTGCTCTACCACCTGAGGAGCTAGAGCCGGATCTGGAGGGAGGGGTAGTGCCTGCAGTGACTTCCGGAGGAGACCAGGAGCTGGCAGGTGACCTGGCAACTGCCCACGGAGGGCCTGGCGCTGTCCAGAAACAACTGGCACATGCTCCTGCGCCAGCCCCTGCCCCTGCCCCTGCTACATTTCCTGCCACTCCCCCCTTCCCCCAACCCAACCCCTGCTCCTGCCTCGGACCCAGATCCTGACCCGTCTCCTGCGCCTTCCCTTAACCATTCCTCTGCCCCTGCCCCAGCCCCTGCTCCTGCCTGTGCTCTTGTTCCTGCACCTGCCCCTCTTCCTGCTCCTGCCCCTGCCAGAGCTACTGTCCCTGACCCAGATCCTACCCTTGCTCCTGCCCCTGTCCATACTCCTGCCAGAGCTGCTGCCCCTTTCCCAGCCCCTGCCAGTGGTCCCCTTCCTGCCCCTGACCCAGATCCTGTCCCTGCTCCTGCCCTGGATCCTGCACCTGCCACTACTGCTTACCCTGTCCCTCCCCTTGCCCTTGCCCCTGCCCCTGCTCTTACCTCTGTCCGTGCCCCTGTCCCTCCCCTTATCCTGAGCCCTGCCCCTACTCCTGCTCCTGCAGGGCTGCCACGGCCACATCCAGAGGCCACATCTAGAACCCACAGCCCTGCAGGGAGAGCTCCTTGTACAATTACCCTTAGTTCCATCGCCCGAACCCGAGATCCAGCCCGATTGTTTCATCCCCTCCCCGTGTGTTCTTTCTCTCTGGTACATATTAACTGTTATTTTTATCCTTCCATGTCCTATATACTATTTATTATTTGTTTTAAATAAAATTACTTGTTTTCAATTGAACACATCTTGAGCATTAAGTACATGCCCAATGCTGTGCCACCACACCCCAGAACATTGGTGCAGAATATCTCATTCCCCAAAGGAGTCCCAAACCAGAAGCCCTCTCAGCCCTTTTCTCTCCCATCCCAGATCCTGGCAACCCCTATGCTGCTTTCTCTCTCTGTTCCTTTACCCATTCCTGATATTTCTGTAATTGGATTCACACAATAGGGGCCTTGGTGTCTGCCCCCTATTTTCAAAGGGGACTCCTTTTCTTCTGTGTTTATTTGTCATAAAATTTCCCTTATTTGATATTGAAATCCCTGATGGATTACACATCAGATGGAATCAAAGAGGCCACTTTAGGAATTATGGGCACAAACTCGGGGCTGAGACCCCTGGTCCTGCAGGGACACCACAGCCTGACCCCAGACAGGACAGGGCTGGTTCCTTCTGAGACCCACACAGAAACCAGGGAAATGCAGAAAGCTGGAAGACACACCACAAAGGGCAAAAGCATTGCTCACAACCCAAGGCCAGAGAAAGGTTTCACCTGACTCTGGTCCAAACCACACTCCCAGTCACTGGGTTCCACAGGGAGGAAGACCAAACACATGCAAGTCCAAGGCGGAAGGATAGGCACGCAGGGAATATGTGTCAGAGATGCGAGAGCTCCTGGGGAAGGACTCTGGCAAAGGAAACCCTTTGGAGGCAGCGCTGGTCACCCTCAGACTGACAGGTGTCTGGTCTGGGGACCAGCAGCCCTGGGGAGAACGTGAGGAAGTAGAGGTCCCCTGGAGAGAACGGTGACAGGTACCCCTGTCTGGGAGAACAGTGAGCAGCACCCATCCCAGGCCACAGGGGCACCCATCCTCAGCCTCGGAGTCAGCCCCAGAAACTCTGGCTCGGCTTTTCACACACGTATTGTCAGGAGTGTTCGTCACAGCGGTGTTGGAGAGAGCAGGGAATGGAACAACACTAATGCCCAAGGAGATGGATGGGATCCACGGTCCCAGTCCTCATTATAGAATGCCCTGCAGCTACTGTCCCGGTGTCATCTGGGGCACAGTATCCGGAAGCCCCTCCCGAGACCCATCCCTCCTGCCATTCTGCCCCTGGGAACATTGAGAATTGTTTGAGGAGGAGGTGGAGAGGATCCAGGATGACAGCGGGTCCAAGGAGAAAGAAGGTCAGCACTGGGAGGACAGATGGACATGCCCTGAGCCACCATGCAGGGCCCGGGTGGGCTGTGATTCCCTCGGATCTCACCCCAAATAAGGACTCCTGATTTATTCACCCAGCTTCTGTGGTTTTACTCCCTCCCTCATTCATTCTCTCCCTCATTCATTCCCCACCTCCAGCCCCCCTCCCTCCCCCTCCCTCCCTCCCTCCTTCTTCCCTCATTCAGCAAAGGATCTGTGGTCCCTGCTCTGTACTGAGCACTGGGGTTTCATCAGTGAGCACCCCCCAAACCACATGGTCACCTCCACTGTGGGAGGTGACAGGGGCAGTCCTCAGGGCTAGCACTGGTGATGGGCACCAGGAATCTGCTCCTGAAAACACAGGCCAGTTGCACAAAGAATGGAGAGACCCATGCTTAGCACTTCCTCTAGAAAAATCTAGTCCTGAAAAGTGATGAAAAGTAAGTATATCCTAGACTTCATGCAATGTGAGTTCTAATGGCAGGTACCTACTGATTCCTAGAACCAACAAAGAGTAAATCATCCAGTGTTGACTGGGGTGTTGTGACCCAGCTTTTCTGACCAAATGACACATTTCAGCCAACATCGCCAGGGCCTCTGAGTTTTCCCAAGGGTCTCTGCAATTCTCTGATCCTTCCATCAACCTCCTTGGGAAGCTCTGTCCTGTCGTCTTCCTTGTCTCCTGCCTCTTCCGGGAACCTTTTGTGGCCTCCCCGCCAGGGCCACACCCACCAAGACTCCCTGTGCCACCTAGCCTGAAGCCCACATCCCATGCTGGGTCCCGTGAGCCCGGTGCTTTTTGCAAGAACCGTGTGCTCCCTCTGGGGTCACTTGGCATCTCCCTTGCAGTGGCCTGCATCTTCCTGTGCTGGGTGTCCTCTGAGCAGTCTGTGAGGCCGGACTCTACCCATTTCACGGGCACAGAAGTGAGAGTCCAGAAGGTCCAGACGACCTGCTCCCAGTCCCAGCGTGTGGCGCCTGGGTCAAGGATGGTCCACGAGCAGAGGAAGATTTGGGCCCAGGAAGACTGAAGGAGGATGTTGCACAGTGAGCCTGCAGGAGTAGAGTGAGCACTGTGGGGACTTGGCGCTCAGGCCTGCTGGGAAACCACATCTTACCCACAGCAGCTCTGTTCCCAGGGCTGGAGTTTGTCAGGGTAGCCACCCTCCAAGGCTGTAGGCTGACAGTGACTGGCAGGAGAGGAGGTGCATCTGATGCAGGAGAGAACCCTCAGGCAGAGAGGAGGGGGCAGGTGCTCCCCCAGCAGCTGGAGGAACTCGGGGTAGCCACCCTCCCAGGCTGCAGGATGGCAGTGGCTGGCATGGGAGGAGGCACCTGGTCCAGGAGAGAGCCCTCAGGCAGAGAGGAGGGGCAGGCTCTCCCCCAGCAGCAGGTGCACTGGGGCAGGCTGAGGGGGCATCCGTGGACAGCAGTGCCTGCAGCTGGTGTCTCCACACAGACCCCTTCCTCAGGCTCAGCACAAGCTTGTCTGGATGGCCTTTGTCCCCCAAATATCAAGTCTGGCCCAGGACCCTCCTCAAGTCCCAACTCCCAATCCTTTGACCTCAATTCAAGTGACAAGAAATGGCCAATAGTTAAGGTGGTGTTGGGTGCACAGGGACATTTGCTTTTCTGGCCCGTGCTGTAACATTGCTGGCATTTTAAAGATCTCAGGGCTTTGATTCATAAACGGTAGGATGCCGGGGACCCCAGTCGGCTTTCTGGAAACCTGCCTCTGGGCCTTGCAGCCCTCACATCCCACCAGTTCTGCTCAGAATCCCTCCAGGTCACAGATCCACAGTCTTGGCTCCTCAGATGGCCCGGACGATGCACCTTCAAAAAGCAATCCCGATGGGGCAGCAAGACACACTGTGGATTCCAGCAAATACGCCTCCCAGAAACGGAGGGTACTGCTGGACAAGCTGTCTGAAAATAGCCATGTCAGGGTTCCAGGAAGATACCAGATGCACAGGAGTAACTGAGGAGCATCTGAAGGTCAGGTAGGGGCAGTCAGAGCTTCCAGACACTTCTTCCCTAAAGCTCCTCATTCCTCAGCCTTTCTTCCACTGACTCTGCTTGATTTCTACTTGCCCCAACTGTTTCCATTGCCTTAGGCAGCAGAGACTCACGTATGCCTTTAAATATTTTGGACATTGAATGTCCTCCAGTAGCCACTTCACTACTGGGAAAGTTGGTAGCAAGCAAGAAGTCCCAGAGGACTCCAAGGGTTTGGACTTGGTGTTTCCCTCTCCTGAGATGGGGACACCTGTGGGAGGTACAGGTGGTCAGCTGGGGGAGGGGGCAGGCACCTGACGTGGACAGATGGGGTATAGGTGAGGCCCGAGGCCCCCGGGGTATGTGCCTGGCATTCGGCCTGAACAGTTCTTCAAAGCTGCAGAATGGCTGGGATCATCTTCAGGCTGAGGAGGAATGTGAGGGGAGCAGAGTGGACTGAGGAGGTTCGGCTCAGGCAGGAGAGGGCTGAGCCACTCTTTTGTGGGAAAATTGGGTCAGGTTCAGCCTCACAGGGACAGACCTTGAGGCCATTATGCCATGTGAAATAAACCAGTCCCTAAAGGACCGACACCAGAAGACCCCACTTTTTAGGGATGGAGAGCACTCCCATTCACAGAGGTGGAAGTAGCTGCTGGGTGCCGGGGCTGGGGAAAGGGAATGGGGGCTTAGGGTCTCCTGGTAGAGGTTCAGTTTGGGATGATGAAAACATTGTGGCGATGGACGGAGGTAGCCGGTGCAGAACAGGGAATATACTTATTGCCACTGAAACGAGCTTCATGGTATCAGCTGTATGTCCATTATACCACAATACAAAAGAAGTGAGTCAGGACATTGGGGCCATCGTGAGTCCCTGGAGGGCCCAGGAGCAGGGATCCTGTATCTTAGTTCTCACTCTCATGCTCTGACCTTTGTTGGGTGACTGAGTTCAGTAAGTGCTTGCTAAGACACAGTGCAGGCAGATGGTCCAGAGAAAGTGCACACATGCAAACCCACTGGTGGGCACTGAGGAATCCCAAGGGGATGCTTATGCAGACAGAGCGAGTGCCCACATTTCTCAAACCCCAGCACAGAAATAGCCATTTATTTTTTTAAAGATTTTATTGATTTATTTTAGAGAGAGGGAATGAGAGACAGAGAGCACGAGAGGGAAGAGGGTCAGAGGTAGAACCAGACTCCCTCCTGAGCAGGGAGCCCGATGTGGGAATTGATCCTGGGACTCCAGGATCATGACCTGAGCCGAAGGCAGTCGCTTAACCAACTGAGCCACCCAGGTGCCCAGAAATAGCCACTTAAAACCAAGGCAGGAACCTTATATAACCCAGAGGGCTCCACGCTCCTGGAGGCCGATCTAGTGGCCACGTCCAAGGCCTCTGGTGGTGAGGGCACTGGGGGGTCTGAGAGGTGGCTCGGCGCACCCTGGCCCTGAAGCCCCATGGCTGCGGTGAGGTGTAAGGACTGGGAGGAAAGACCCGGCCAGCACCTGTTCTGGCTCAATGGCTGCTACAGGATTGCTCCCAGCCCCAACAGACGTCTGTTTAGATCCAGAGAGAAAACCTTTTCCCTCAATTATTCTTTTTAAAGATGTTTCCTCAGCATTGACACAGAAAAACATCTGAGATTAAACTGGAGCCGTTCACAGTGAAATGACGGCGAAATGTTCAAAATGTAGTGACCACAAAGAGAGGAACTTGTGCCCCCACGCAGGCCTCCTGTGCACACCGGTGGCTGGGGCGGTGGAGTGCCCATGCAAGCAGTGCTGGGCTCCAGTTTCCCTTAAGCGGACAGAAGTAGGAATCTGCTCTGACAACTCTGCTCAAGGCAGCACCACCTGATGGAGATGGGGGCAGTCCCTTGTGACTTCCAGATGTCCTGGTAATTCTTGGCAACAGCCATGGATCTCAGCTTCTTCATGACCCAGGGAATGATGTGGGGCCAGCCCAGCAGCCTCGGGTCCCACAAATCCTCCAGGAGACAGCCCAGCAGCCATGGGTCCTGCCCTCTGGGGGCAGCCCCTCATGAGTTCTGTGTGTCCTGGTGATTCTTGTGCATCGCCCGAATCTCAGCTTCTACATTACAGGGGCCAGCCCATCAGCCACGGGTCCCACAGGTCCTTTAGGGGACAGCCCAATACCGTGGGTCCCACAGCTCCTCTGGGGACAGCGCCTCATGAGTTCTGGGGCTCCTGGTGATTCTTGGGCACAGCCATGGATCTCAGCTTCTTCATGACCTGATGAATGATTGGGGACTAGCCCAGCAGCCATGGGTCCCACAGGTCCTCCGGGGACAGCACCCTGGTGGGCCTGTGCAAATCCCGTGTGCTTCCTCTAGCGTCACTTGGCATTTCCCTTGCAGCGGCCTGCGTCTTCCTGCGCTGGGTCTCCTCTGAGCAGTCTGTGAGGCTGCACTGTGCCCATGTCAGGGGCACGGAAGCGAGAGTCCAGAAGGTCCAGATGACCTGCTCCCAGTCTCAGCATATGGAGCCTGGGCAGGGAGTGGTCCCTGAGCAGAGGAGGACTTGGGCCCAGGGAGCGTGAGGGAGGATGTGGCATACTGATCCCACAGGAAGAGAGTGAGCAATGTATGGGCCTGGAGCTCAGACCTGCTGGGAGACCACATCACACTGGCTCTGTCCCCAGGGCTGGAGGTTGTCAGGGTATACACCCTCCCAGGCTGCAGGCTGGCAGGGACTGGCAGGAGAGAAGGCACCTGGTACAGAACAGAGCTCTCTTCAGAGAGGAGGGGGCAGGTACTCCCCCAGGAGCAGGGGCACTTGGGCAGGCTGAGGGGGCATCCGTGGACAGCAGGGCCTGCAGCTGGGCTCTCCACATAGACCCTCTCCTGAGGCTCAGAACAAGCTTGTCTGATGGCCTTTGTATCCCAAATAAAAAGTCTGGCCCAGGATCACCCCCTCAAGCCCCAACTCCCAATCCTTTATACTCAGCTCAAGTGACAAGAAATGGCCAATAGTTTAGGTGGGGTTGGGTGCACAGGGACATTTGTTTTTGTGGCCCATGCTGTACTGTGGCTGGCATTTTAAAGATCTCAGGGCTCTGATTCAAAAATGTTAGGATGCCGGGGACCCCAGTCGGCTTTCTGGAAACCTGCCTCTGGGCCTTGCAGCCCTCCCATCCCACCACTTCTGCTCAGAATCCCTCCAGGCCACAGACCCACAGTTTTGGTTCCTCAGATGGCCCAGACGATGTGCCTTCAGAAAGCGATCCTGGTGGGGCTGCAGGACACACTGCAGATTCCACCAAATCCCCCTCCCAGAAAGTGAGGGTACCACTGGACCAGTTGTCCGAAAACTGACAGATCAGGGTTCCAAGAAGACACCAGAGGCACAGGAGGAGCTGAGGAGCATCTGAAGGCCAGGTAGGGACAGTGAGAATCTCCAGTTTTGCCTAGGGGCAGCTCCCGTCCCCCTAAACCGTCAGTGGGATGCCTTTACTGGGCGATTGGGGGGGGACCATGCTGGAGGACACATGGCTCCACTGTTAGAGGTCGCCGACTTGATCAGTGCACAGGTGGGGAAACCTGGCCACACCCCGAAGAATTTCTAGAAACAGTAGCCATCTCAGTGGTAGCTGAACTGGGAGGTCACCCTTCCAGCTGCCTGAGGTGGGACTGAGCCACAGACCAGCACACTAGCCAGAAATGGAAGAAGGAGAACAAGTTCTTCATTTCATAGGTTCTAAGTCACCGGTTTGTTCCTACGGTCAGTATACTTTGCATCCTGGGAAATCTCTGCCTGTCCAATGTCATGAAAATATTCTCCTCATGTTCTCTGCTGGGGAAGTTCTTGAAAAATCTCTGGTTTTTGGGAAAAATCATCCGAAAGTGACTTTGGTTGGCACAGCCATGCTGGGAAAAGGATGGATTTTCCCCAAAATACTAAAAATAGAACTCCTGTATGATCCTACTATCATGTAGACCTTTTCAGGAAATGTAAGTCAGTTTCTCAAAGTAAGATCTGCACTCTCCCACCCAATCTCCCTGAGGAGGGGCAGCCACACTTAGCAAACCTCCCCTTGAGGCAGGTGCCTCCCTGGACAAGGGGCTACCCCAGGGCTGGGAGGTCTCCACAGCAGCACACCCAATATCCTGGATACTAGGAGACAGAGTACAGCACCAGGCCAGTGAGGGTCAGGACACACGAACCCAAATATGGCACCTTGGCAAATTAAATATAGAAGCTAAAAGAACTTTTGCATAGAGCAGAAGCAAGAATGTCTCTCTGATCCCCAGCCATCAGACCTTCTTCCCTTAAGCAGGTCAGAATACTCCCATGTGGAACTTTCTCTCCCCGGACCACGGGGATGACATGCTTATCACCAGAGTCAAGGAATTTAGGACCACGGGGTCTATACGAACACACCTGGTTAAACAAACCCTTATCTTCCTAGATAACTTCTTTACCGTTTACGAGCCCTAGTCCAAACCCCTGTGTCTGTCAATTCTTCACACACTTACTGCTTCTTTGTCTAAAAGGTAGAAGACCTGTCTGCTCCAGTCACCTCTGCTGGTCGTCATGGTCTTGTGAGGCTCCCACCAAAGCAATCAATACATTTTGCTTTCTTTTCTCCTGTCCATCTGTGTTTGTCAATTTCCAGACTCAGCCAGGGACCTTAAGAGGGTTGAGGAAAACTTTTTTCCTCTTTTGCAACACTGTGGGGCAGGGGGTGGGGAGTCAGAAAAATCCATCCCATCTTCCTGGCTTTGGTGAAAACTGACCTCTACTGGGAAGCACCACAGGACAGTGCATGGCCAGAGAACCCAGAGAGAGGCACATGGAACATGTAGGAGCTACTTGGCCCCCAGCCAGGGGACTTGGTCCCAGTGACAAGTCCAGGGTGTGATTATGACTATTATAATGGAAGCATCCTGAACATCAGCCCTTCCCCACGCCAGGCTTCATGATTGCTGCTCGTTGTACTTGCTACTGTTGGTTTAGTGACTTTTCTGAACTAACTTTGTCAAGTCTGTATTCTTTGCTGTGTGTATGGCTACTGAATCCCTGTGCTGTTAACTTAGTGGTCAGCCAGTGGCTGGGCAAAGAAGTCACCCCTGTTTCCAAGCTATTTGCTACAGATTGGAGGTCCCCACAACCTCGTCAGGTTTGAATAATCTGCTCCAGTGGCTCATGGAACTCAGAGAAACATATTACTTACTAGATGACCAATTCATTGAAAGGAGAGTACTCAGGGCCAGGCAGCTGGAAGCGAGGAGCAGGGCAAGGTGTATAGAAGAAGCTCCGAGCTTCCTTCCTCTCTGAAAAGGCCTTTGCCCACCTCCACTCTGACCTTCGTCTATACTTCCTAACTGATGACGTCCTTCCTTTGGGCTCATATGTTACCTTAAGTGAATGACCCAGTGGGCACCAAAACGACTCTTCAAGTACTAACCAATGCTGCCGTCCTGGTGATTCTTGGGCACAGCCATGAATCTCAGCTTCTTCATGATGGGGGGCAGCCCAGCAACTATGGATCCCACAGGTCCTCCTGGGGTAGCCCAGCAGCTGTGGGTCCCACAGGTCCTCCAGGGGCAGCCCAGCAGCTGTGTGTCCTACAGGTCCTCTGGGGACAGCACCTTAATGGGTTTATGGTCCAGCAGGTACCTGTTCAGTTGGCTCTCGTCATGCCACACAGCCTCGATCCCATTGGCCAGGTTGACCCCCATTTTCTGGTGACAGGCCAAGGTCAGTTGGTGAACCTCTACCATCGACCTCCCAGAAAAGGCCCCCTTGTAGTCAAAGTCGCCCTTGGCCCTGGGGAATGTGCGCCTGGGATTGTGGTCGATGCTCATAGCTGAAGTCCTTGTGGGCCGCCTGGTAGAAACCGGGGTGCAGGGTGCCGAAGAGGGGAGACAGGATCTCCATACTCACGTTGTCGCGGAACTTCATGTCCACCTCTGTGCACAACAGGGAGTCCACCTCATGGAGGAATTGTGGAGTTAATCTTAGAAAATATATTGTCAGCCCTAAGGAGTGATTGTGGAAGCAGCTGAAATGTCAGCAGCGTTCCTGTTCTCAGGCTACTGAACACAATGGCCCGGTAGGAGCAGGATCCCATGATCCCCAGGGGCAGGGCCTAGGTTAGGAGCCAGGAAAGAATGTAACCCTCCGTGCCCCCCTTCCTGCACCTGGCGTTTGCTAGCACAAACACCCACTCTTCCCCGATCCCATGACGGCCTCCCTGAGTGCCTGTGCGTATGGGAGAGTGCAGGTCTGCTTCACAGCTTCAGGATACTTGCCATCCCTTTGTCCTCCTTTCCTACACTTTGAGGCATCTGCCTTTGCTTTTCTGATAAAAAATGACATAAAAGCGATGTGCAGAACCCAGCTGCTGCTGCCCTACTTACAGAGGCAGCCCTGCATGGCCGCTCAGATTGGTGTCTGAGAACTTTATTTCAGCACGCGATGACAGGAAGAGCTGCTTACAGAAGCGGCGGATCATCACGTGCTCTGCATGGACGCGTCATCCCAGCGCGGGGTGCCGGGAACCTCAAGCACCACCACCCTCCGGCCTTCCCGGAGGGGCACATGGGGCCCGGCGGGCAACTGA
>NW_027398435.1:0-11486 GCF_003265705.2 Callorhinus ursinus
ACATTCAGGGTAACTATTGAAAGGTATGAATTTAGTGCCATTGTATTGCCCGTAAGGTGACTGTTACCGTATATTGTCTGTGTTCCTTTCTGGTCTATGTTACTTTTAGGCTCTCTCTTTGTTTAGAGGACCCCTTTCATTATTTCTTTTAGGGCTGGTTTCATGTTTGCAGATTCCTTTAGCTTTTGTTTGTCCTGGGAGCTTTTTATCTCTGCTTCTATTTTCAGTGACAGCCTAGCTGGATATAGTATCCTTGGCTGCATATTTTTCTCATTAAGTGCTCTGAATATGTCATGCCAGTCCTTTCTGGCCTGCCAGGTCTCTGTGGATAGGTCTGTTGCCAGTCTAATGTTTCTACCATTGTAGGTTACAGACCTCTTATCCCCGAGCTGCTTTCAGGATTTTCTCTTTGTCTCCGAGACTCGTAAGTTTTACTAGTAGATGTCGGGTGTTTACCTACTCTTATTGATTTTGAGGGTGGTTCTCTGTGCCTCCTGGATTTTGATGCCCGTTTCTTTTCTCAAACTAGGGAAGTTCTCTGCTATAATTTGCTCCAATATACCTTCTGCCCCTCTCTCTCCTTCTGGGATCCCAAGTTTTCTACTATTGTTTCGTTTTTTTGTATCACTTATTTCTCGAATTCTTCCTTGGGGATCCCGTAGTTGTTTATCTCTCTTTTTCTCCGCTTCTTTATTTTCCATCATTTGGTCTCCTGTATCACTATTTCTCTCTTCTGCCTCATTTATCCTAGCATTTAGAGCCTCCATTTTTGTTTGCACCTCATTAATAGCCTTTTTGATTTCGACTTGGTTAGATATTAGTTCTTTTATTTCTCCAGAAAGGGTTTCTCTCATATCTTCCATGCTTTTTTCACGCCCAGCTAGTAATCTTTAAAACCATCATTCTGAACTCTAGTTCTGACATCTTACTAATGTCCATATTGATTAGGTCCCTGGCAGTCGATACTGCCTCTTGTTCTTTTTTTTGAGGTAATTTTTTTCCATCTTGTCATTTTGTTCTTCCAGAATGTGGTCGCTTTTGTATTCAGAGCGTTGCTGCTATTCTTTTCTTTGATCTGTTTAGTTCGTAAATGTTCAGAATGGTTTGATCCCCGTCTAGGTGATTTCCTTGGCCCAGACGAAATTTAGGTCTCCTACTCCTCTGCCATGTTGCTCCTTCCCTGAGACTTTGCCCATATTTAGCATTCTTTTTGCCTTTCTTAGAAGAAGGTGAGGTTTGCACATCTCTGCAAAGTTTCTCTCTCTTCTGAACCCTCCATTGTAGGAAAACTGCTCAGAAATGGGAGAGCCAACAGCAGGACAAATGTTTTCTACAGTAGTCATAGGGAAGGAAGGAGCTTGCCCCTGGCGACCAGCGTGTTAGCTTTGAGCCGGCCGTAGCAGATGATACCTACTTTTTTGAAGAAATTCCTCAGTTACGGTGTTAACAAAAATTGTTGTTCTGAGCTTTAGACAGTCCTTTGCTGAATGCTCTCCAGAAAAGGCTCAGATACAAGTCCTAAGTGATTGCGTTTTTCCTCTCTGAGAGTGTTGGGTATTGGGAGTGATGCTTTGAGGCATCTCAAGAGGGGAGACTCTGGGCTGCTTCTTCATGACTTGGTCCAGAACATCATGGGATGTTCAACACATCTGCTGTTGGAGGCAAGCAGGAAGGGATGGTGAGTGCTTTGGAACACAAAGCTGAATCTAACAGGGTGAAATTTAATAGGGAATAAATGTTACATCTTGTTCTGATGTTCAGAAAACCAGCTGCATAGGTATGTGACGAATAAAGTAGTCAGCACTTTACAACATCATATGTAAAAATGTCTTTAACATTTTAGCTGAATGGCGGCACTATACGACTCAATAGGTTGGATGTTTTTATTTATTTTTTATTTTTATTTTTTATTTTTTTTAAGAAAACTCCTAAGGCCATCTTAAAGTGTTTTTATGGAAATAAAGGTCTTTCACAAGGGAGAGATTTTCCCCTGTTCTTTGTGGATCCGATGCCATAGAAGTATTCATTGATTCTTGACACACACAAGAATGCTTTTATGGGCACAAAGTTATCAGAATAGAGGCAGAGGTTAAAGCGTGGCATAAAGGAATGAGTGGTTACCCTCCAAACCTGGGAGACGATGTTGCTCTTTCCAAATAGAGGCAGGTGTGTGGAAGGAGGAGTACCACACAGGACAGAGCTGAAACCTGTGCATGTCAGTTGCAAAGAGGGAGGTTTCTAACACCGAGAGCTGGCTACAGCTTGGATGTCACTTGTGACCACTAATTGTGACCAACTAGCCTCTTGGGGAAATGAAAGCGTTTCACCCATATATTTGCCCACCTTCTTCCCACAGGTCTTAGGGTTCTCTGACTGTTGAAGTTCCCTGAAGCTCTTTATTCCCAAGGCTGTGAAACAATTTTAATATCTAAATGAGGTTAGTGAAAGACTCAGAATTGCTTCAGACCTGGGAATAGTAATTTCATAAAGCTGGGAAGGGAAAGTCTTCATAAAGAGCAACATGAGACGATAAATATTTGATTTGAAAAGCTGGGATCATAAACCAATCACAGCACTTACTGAGAGGGACGTTTTTTTCTTAATTGGCACCAGGCTGCCATAAACCACGTGGCAGCTCCTCAAGAAGCTTGTGTTTTTCACATGTAAGGTGTTTTCCTTTCAACTTATCCTCACGGTGTTAGTATTTTAGAATTGCCTGGCTGATGAAGTAAATTCTAAAGGTAATTGCTAAGGGAATTTGACTTGCCAGACACCTAGAGAAGTCTCTTTCATACTTTAAAAAATATAAACAAGGAGCAAAATAATAGTTCTGTCAAGAAAATTACATATCAGTTCATCATCCAGTATTGGGAATTCAGCTAAAGAGTTTGTTCATAAAACATCTCCTTTTTGAAGGTCATTTAGTGGAGGAGCGGCTTTTTAGGGGTTTGTATACTTTGTAGGCAGCATTGATTGCCGTGTTCCTCAATGGGCGTGTGTTGAGTGCCTCCTCCAACCATTTTTGCAACTGAGGAGAGTTCTGGTACAGAATCTCAGAATGGAAATTAAAAGTTGAAGAAGCAGTATTTTCCAGGTTTTCGGCCTTTACAACGCCAACAAGTGCCTGTGTCATCTTCCGCAGTCATAGTTATTGAGAGAGATTAGCATAAAAGTAGTTAGCTTGCAGCATGATTTGAAAATTACAGCCTTGTAAAGGATCCCACCAGTTACAGTGGCTGGAAACATGCAATCACCAGAGGTTGCATTGTAAAGTCTGTACTGATCCCCGGGTGAATTTCCCTCCTTTGGCGCTCCTCCTCTCCATCTCTAACCTCTCTTTTCATGTATTGTTCTGGGATAATGAAAGAGCATCTGAGGGTAAACCCAGCCAGCTCCCCAGTTTGGATTTACTCAAAGCTTCTGCATTTGTTTGTTTATTCAAAATACGGTCAGCAACATTTATTAAGAGCCTACTATGTGTCAGAGCAGCAGTGGTGATTGAAAAAGAAGTGTTAGCTGCAGCCTTGAGGCCAGTAGAAGAGATGGGAAGGAAATGTGGTCTGTTACTTTAGCAAAGGGAGCTTGGGGTGCCCGGAGGAGCGGTGTGTGTGTCTAGGGAGATGTTCCTCCGGAAGGGATGCTTGATGCCATCTGGAAAGGTGAGTGGAAGTTAGGCGGGCACATTGGGGGAAGTGGAGAGTTGAGAATACATCTGCACAGGTTTGAAGGGGGAGGGAGGGGCATGGTCCAGGGGATGTGAATGGAAAGGCTACAGTTTGAACTTCAGGTCAGGGTTCCTGTGGTGTCTTTCTGTCAGAGTCACCTGATGACCTAGTTGAAAATGGAGCTTCCTGGACTCATTTCCTCTGCCTTCCCCTCAAGTCAGCTTCTTTGGGGGGTAGGACCAGGCACATCTGATGATGAAGCCTGTCAGCGTTTGAGAACCATCTTCTGTGGGAATGGGGAGCGCTGAAAAATGTGAAGCTGCTAATTGGCAGGGTCAGATTAGGTTTTAGAAAGATGACGGTGGCAGTGGAGACAGAGGAAAAGGATGTGACATGAGGCAGACTGGAATCAATGATTGTTCAGGAGATTGAAGAGATTGAAGCTGCAGTGAGGGGGGTGCATGAGGAGGGGTCAGATGTAAATCCTATTTAGGAGATAGATGTGCCCAGACGTAGTGATGAACTGGATGTGTCCCAAGTTGGCACAGCTGCTTCTGGTAGAAATTGAGAGCAACTTGCGTTTAGCCAGATACTTGAGGAACACTGTTCTGGAAGAGTTCATGGTGGCAGGTGTGGGCTCGGGGCAGCTTCTGTGTGAGCACTGGCCATCTCTGGGTTCCTACCTGAGCTTCTGACCAGCTTCTCTTCTTCATATGTAGACCACATCGAAGAGGAGGCTTGGGGAGACTTTCTCTTTCTGTCACCATGACCTCTTACCTGTCTTTCTTCATCACTGCTTAAATTCGATGAACTTGATTGTCCTAAAGCAAACCTGCTGTTTGAAAACATCCATAGTTACACCATCCCAGCTGTTCCAAAGAGGTGGAAACTCTAGGCTTTTTGGTAACGTTCTAGGCTTTCCAAGGTTGGGGAGACAAATAATTCTGCACTGCCGAGCATATACGCCTTGCAGATAATCATGCAGCAGCTACTTGGGCCAGCTCTGTGCAGAACCATCACTTGTCTCTCCCGTTGACTAACATTATTGGGCTGATGGTGGAATTCATCATCCTCCAAAGTCTGGATTTGGAATCACGAAGCTCAATGCAGACTTTTTCCTTTATGTTACACGTGATATTAGTAATTATTTTTCTATGATGCTTAAGCTTATGAGCTGCATGGGTAAAAATTGGGTCCTCACTCCGCCTTTGGTGAAGACTGGTGATGTACACCTTGAGGAAGAAAGGATAACCTTACATCCTGAACAGGGAACCAGTTTTAATTGTTTGCATTGGGCCTCTGGTATATCTTGAAAATGGTACTGCTTGGAAGGGTGAGCTGGGGAAAGGCTGGGGTACACTTGTGAGCCTGGGTCACATTCCACTTACTGTTTCCTGACTTTTCTCATCCTGGAAAGCTACACGAAATTGAGGCAGAGTTCTGTTGACTTTATTTTTTTATTTATAGGATTCACGGGTTTGTAATTTAATTTATTTGGTTGTCTTGGAAGGAAATAAGGGAAGAGCCAGGCAGCGGTTGCTAAACCTGTCTTCCTTGCTGTCATTCATTGTCCTCCAGGGTACCTCCGAACCTCATTGACAGTCCCTCTGTGTCTGCTGCCGGCTCCCCCTCCCTTAGTAATTAAAGAGAGAAGGAGAATGTCATTTCAGTTTCTCACTGAGAGTTGGCGCTAACCATGGATTTGATTTTAGGGCAAGGCCTTTCCCCTCTAGCTTCTTTAAATCCCCTATTAATTCAGACGCTTTATTTACTGAACGAACAAGCTGTGATTTCACAGAGAATAGTGAACAAGTGCTTTACTTCAAGGGGGGAAAAGCTCTTTGTGTTATTATGCTCATGCTGAAGCATAAGACATTTTCCTTCATTTTCTGTGATGTAATTCTACCCCTGCTCCCCGTCCCAAACCCATATCTGAAGTAGAAACAAATTAAGACTGCAGTCATGTCCTGGTGGTTTGGATGAAAGTTCTTTTCACTGGAAAGAACTTTCAGGAGCCTTTCCCGCAGAAGGGAGTCCCCTTGAGTTGGAGCAAGTGTGCATGAGAGCAAGCTGCTCGGAGGAGCCCAAGGACATGGACCTCCCTGCCATGTGAGGCACTTGCTGATACCCTTCTGTGTGGCAGCCAGGACCTCTGACCTACCACGCAAGGGGTTCTTGCTTCTGCCCACAAGGGGGGCCATGGTAGAGTATATATTTGGTTCCCGTGAAGTACTACCAACGTGATACTTCCAGTCCAGTTCTACCTTACTTCCCATACTCAGACCCATAAATAAGTATACCAAAGGTGCTAACTTTGAGAGTTCATGAAGCATGCATGTACTATACTACATCCTTTACTATCTAAAGCACTTCCCACAGTCAAAGTATTCCAGGACTAGAAGGGACCCTGAGAGATCATTTCCCATCTCCTCATTTATCGGAAAATGCAAAAGATCCAGAGAGGTGAAAGGACTTGCCCAAGGTCTGATGGTTTCTGAGCAACACAGTAAGGACTTGAATCCTTTTCCAGCTCTTTGTCTAGAAGTGCTTCCCCAGCTGCTGGGCAGGGATGACTCAAGTTGGTGTGTGGCCAAGTGTGGCCAGAGTCACCTGCTCAGATCACCTGGGGCCCACTGAGGTGCAGACTCCTGGGTCCCAACTCAGAATGACTGGATCAGCATCCAGGAGGGGTGGGAGTCTGTGACCTGCCTTTAAAGCCAACTTGGCCTGTGACTGTCAGCGCACTGATGTTGGAGAAGTGCTTGAAGGAAGTCCTCAGGATTTCACTTGGGCTCTACCCTTCCTTTGTTCAACCACAGACTTAATCCTCAACGTGTTTCTTTGGCCCTAACTGCTTTATATTTGTGCTTCTCATGCTGAAGGGCACAGCTTGGTTGACAAGCGGGAATTGCAGGGAGGGTCTGGGTGTTCAAGAAATGGACTGTGGTGGTGCAGTTATTTAATGCTGACTGACCTGGACCTCTGTCATCTTTTCTCTTCTCCTAGACTGCTTCTTCATTAAGGGAAAACAACAGTTGTAACTGCTTTCCTGCATATCTCTCCTCTTATTGGCATTCTCCCTCTACCCCCCACCCTATAGCTTTACCGTCGTAAACTTTTCAACCAGGATCATTTGGGGGATGGGTGATGACAGCTGGACTATCAGTTAAGGTGACTGGTAACTCAGAATTAAGCAAGAGGATGGGACAACTGGACGTTCTAGTATGTGGGTGTGTGTTAACTGCTTTAATGTGTACACAGATGTTTAGGCCTTATTTGAGATCATAAATATACTTGTTCCATGACTATATGAAAGTATCCAGGTTGGACGGGTCTCTTGCCAGTCCCTGTGGTGAAACTTCCACATGGACAGAATTATAAGACTGTCCCTTGGATCAGGGCCGAGAGGAGTCATGGATGGACCCACACCCCAGAAATGGGTTAGAATGTGTTGGGGCATGCCTGGCCTAATGTGCTTGGTGCCTAAACCATGGGAACACAGAGGTTAATTTCATCAACAGTTTCATTAATCTAAAAAAATTTAAGTGCTTTCATATGCTTGTGAGTCCCCAAAAGACAGTGTGAGGAATCGCCGACAGTAAATGTCACACGTGAAAGATGTTATGTCAGTGCTGATGCTGATAGCAGTGAATTGCATCAAGAGATAAGCTAAAAATAAAGGTGAGCTCGGTTTACTTAGGGCTCTGGAGTCAGACCTTGTTCAAATTCTAGACCTGTTTGGCTAGCCTTAGAACTGGAAAAAGAGGAAATGGTAAGACCTATCTCTTAGAATTGTTAAATTAGATAATACATTCACACATACCTAGGTGTATGTTCAGTAGACTGGCTGGCGTAGAGTAATGAGGGAGTAGATGTTACGAATTACTATTATTGCCTGAGACACAGAGTGCCATGTAGTAATAACCTACTTGATAATAATGATTGTGTGAAGAGGTGAAGGGAGGTGGGGGGACAAATAATGACATAAGTAGGCTGAAAGAAATCTGGATTTTACTTCCTCAAAGGCGGACCTTTGAAGAGGTTGTTTGTTGAATTTTGGATTATTCTTTGGCTGGTCTGTTCGCTGGTAGTCACAGGAAGCCCTGGAGGGAATGGAAGTTGATGGAAGAGGTGGTGGGTCGTTGGAGGAAAGGGGTGCTTGATACAGGAGACCCAGCACTTACTTCAGTCAGAAAACAAGATTCTGTGTGTTAGAAATGGATGTTCACTTCCCTCTAATGGATGAGCAGCTACCTCACTGTCCTAAAACACAAGCTCCTTTTTCTCCAGAGTTTTATCAGCATCATTTTTTGGGTGCTATTTAAAAAATTAAATTCCTTGACTTTCCCCATCTGTAGCTATGGAAGCTAGCCCTTTGGTATCATGTAGGTTGAAGCAAAACTACCATCAAGATAAGAACCAATATTTGAGTGCCTCTTAACCTTTCCTTTCCTTTAGCAGTTATTAGGGTATTTTGGATCCTTTGCTCCCTCTTAACCACTTGTATTATGAAGGTACCTGTGACCATATTTCCCAGGTTAAGCTAGCATCTAGTCTCTTGACCTGATAGAGTAAACATCTGTCTTCAGACTGTTGTTCTCACATGGACTACCCGCTTCTGTGTTACTTGACCATAGTTCAAGCCTTTCAGTAAGCATCCAGGCTGATGGGTCACCAATACGAAGGGAAGAAGAGTGTCCCAAAGATGACTAAGTTGATACACCAGCATTTCTGGAGCAGATTTCCATGGTCAGCTGTGCACCCCTAAAGGTTAGGTTCTAGATAAACGCAGATGGCCTGCCTTGGTATCATTAAGGTTGTGTATCCCCAGAGACTCACGTGAGATGGCCTTGCCCTGCCTCATGGTAAGCCAGACCCCTGTGACACATCTTCCAGCTCTTTTTCTAGCTCTGAGGTAACCAGTGGGTACAGGTTAAACCTCAGTTTTTCACTTGGTACTCTGGAGTGGGCCTGAGATAATGCAGAAACTGGTATTCACGTTGACCTGACACCCAAATGTGCTATTCACAGTGATAGAAAAATTGGAGTGGAGGGCACAGGTTTGATGCTGGGGAGATAAGGGTTTTGCCTTGGGAATCGGGGCATTTGAGTCTTTGGTGTGGTTGACTCTCATCTTTTAGATTTTGGAGAAGAAGTTTCACTGCTTTAGGTAGTTACATGACAGCCTGTTTTAAAAGGGCATAGTAGGCTGTGGATATTTAAGGAAGGTCAGCATGTTTTGTCCCATACTTCTGAGGGAAGCCCGGACAGTGCTTGCTCTGCAGAACCTGTTGGAGTATCTTTCCATCAAATTAGGGTCCTCCTCATGAATGGCCATCCAGGCCAGCCTGCCCATGGCACGTGAACGTGGACAATGAAACTGGAGGAAAGGAAAAAAAAATGGAGGAAAGGAGTCTGTTGTACAGTTGTCACAGGAAAACTGTGATGGCTGCATAATATTCCATTGTATGTATGTACCATATTTTCTTTATCCGTTCATCTGTCGATGGACATGTTGGCTCTTTCCATAGCTCGGCTATTGTGGGCATTGCGGCTATAAACATTAGGGTGCACATTCCCCTTTGGATCCCTACATTTGTATCTTTGGGGTAAATAGTAGTGCAATTGCAGGTTGCTGCCTGTGTTCTCCTTTAGGATGTTGATGGACTCCTGTCTCGCATTTATGTCTTTCAACCATTTGGAGTCTATTTTTGTGTGTGGTGTGAGGAAATGGTCCAGTTTCATTCTTCTGCATGTGGCTGTCCAATTTTCCCAACACCATTTGTTGAAGAGACTGTCTTTTTCCCACTGGATATTCTTTCCTGCTGTGTCAAAGATTGGTTGACCATAGAATTGAGGGTCCATTTCTGGGCTCTCTGTTCTGTTCCATTGATCTATGTGTTTGTTTTTGTGCCAGTACCATACTGTCTTGATGAGTATGGCTTTGTAATAGAGCTTGAAGTCCGGAATTGTGATGCCACCAGCTTTGCTTTTCTTTTTCAACATTCCTCTGGCTATTTGGGGTCTTTTCTGGTTCCATACAAATTTTAGGGTTATTCCATTTTTTTGAAAAAAGTGGATGGTATTTTGATAGGAATTGCATTAAATGTGTAGATTGCTCTAGGTAACATTGACATCTTCACAGTATCTGTTCTTCCAATCCATGAGCATGGAACGTTTTTCCATTTCTTTGTGTCTTCCTCAATTTCTTTCATGAGTATTTTATAGTTTTCTGAGTACAGATCCTTTGCCTCTTTGGTTAGATTTATTTCTAGGTATCTTATGGTTTTTGGTGCGATTGTAAATGGGATCAACTCCTTAATTTCTCTTTCTTCTGTCTTGTTGTTGATGTATAGGAATGCCACTGATTTCTGTGCATTGATTTTATATCCTACCACTTTACTGAATTCCTGTATGAGTTCTAGCAGTTTTGGGGTAGAGTCTTTGGGTTTTCCATATAAAGTATCGTATCATCTACAAAGAGTGAGAGTTTGACTTCTTCTTTGCCGATTTGGATGCCTTTTCTTTCTTTTTGTTGTCTGATTGCTGTGGCTAGGACTTCTAATACTATGTTGAATAGCAGTGGTGATAGTGGATATCCCTGCCGTGTTCCTGACCTTAGGGAGAAAGCTCTCAGTTTCTCCCCATTGAGAATGATATGTGCTGTGGGTTTTTCATAGATGGCTTTTATGATATTGAGGTATGTACCCTCTATCCCTATACTCTGAAGAGTTTGGGTCAGGAAAGGATGCTGTACTTTTTCAAATGCTTTTTCTGAATCTGTTGAGAGGATCATATGGTTCTTGTTCTTTCTTTTATTGTATTGTATCACACTGATTGATTTGGGGATGTTGAACCAACCTTGCAGCCCAGGGATAAATCCCACTTGGTCATGGTGAATAATCCTTTTAATGTACTGTTGGATCCTATTGGCTAGTATTTTGGTGAGAATTTTTGCATCCGTGTTCATCAAGGATATTGGTCTGTAATTCTCCTTTTTGATGGGGTCTGTGTCTGGTTTTGGGATCAAGGTAATGGTGGCCTCATAAAATGAGTTTGGAAGTTTTCCTTCCATCTATGTTTCCTTCCATTTCTATATTCCAGTTTCAGAAGAATAGCTATTAATTCTTCTTTAAATGTTAGGTAGAATTCCCCTGGGAAGCCATCTGGCCCTGGGCTTTTGTTTGTTGGGAGATTTTTGATGACTGCTTCAATTTCCTTAGTGATAATAAGTCTGTTCAGGTTTTCTGTTTCTTCCTGGTTCAGTGTTGGTGGTTGATACATCTCTAGGAATGCATCCATTTCTTCCAGATTATCTAATTTGCTGGCATAGAGTTGCTCATAATATGTTCTTATAATTGTTTGTATTTCTTTGGTATTGGTTGTGATCTCTCCTCTTTCATTCATGATTTTATTTATTTGGGTCCTTTCTCTTTTCTTTTTGATAAGTCTGGCCAGGGGTTTATCAATATTAGTTCTTTCGAAGAACCAGCTCCTAGTTTCGTTGATCTGTTCTACTGTTCATTTGGTTTCTATTTCACTGATTTCTGCTCTGATCTTTATTATTTCTCTTCTCCTGCTGGGTTTAGGCTTTATTTGCCGTCCTTTCTCCAGCTCCTTTAGGTGTAGGGTTAGGTTGTGTATTCGAGACCTTTCTTGTTTCTTGAGAAAGGCTTGTATTGCTATATATTTTCCTCTTAGGACTGCCTTGGCTGCATCCCAAAGATTTTGAACAGTTGTGTTTTCGTTTTCATTGGTTTCCATGAATTTTTAAAATTCTTCTTTAATTTCCTGATTGGCCCATTCATTGTTTAGTAGGAT
>NW_027398436.1:0-11486 GCF_003265705.2 Callorhinus ursinus
ACATTCAGGGTAACTATTGAAAGGTATGAATTTAGTGCCATTGTATTGCCCGTAAGGTGACTGTTACCGTATATTGTCTGTGTTCCTTTCTGGTCTATGTTACTTTTAGGCTCTCTCTTTGTTTAGAGGACCCCTTTCATTATTTCTTTTAGGGCTGGTTTCATGTTTGCAGATTCCTTTAGCTTTTGTTTGTCCTGGGAGCTTTTTATCTCTGCTTCTATTTTCAGTGACAGCCTAGCTGGATATAGTATCCTTGGCTGCATATTTTTCTCATTAAGTGCTCTGAATATGTCATGCCAGTCCTTTCTGGCCTGCCAGGTCTCTGTGGATAGGTCTGTTGCCAGTCTAATGTTTCTACCATTGTAGGTTACAGACCTCTTATCCCCGAGCTGCTTTCAGGATTTTCTCTTTGTCTCCGAGACTCGTAAGTTTTACTAGTAGATGTCGGGTGTTTACCTACTCTTATTGATTTTGAGGGTGGTTCTCTGTGCCTCCTGGATTTTGATGCCCGTTTCTTTTCTCAAACTAGGGAAGTTCTCTGCTATAATTTGCTCCAATATACCTTCTGCCCCTCTCTCTCCTTCTGGGATCCCAAGTTTTCTACTATTGTTTCGTTTTTTTGTATCACTTATTTCTCGAATTCTTCCTTGGGGATCCCGTAGTTGTTTATCTCTCTTTTTCTCCGCTTCTTTATTTTCCATCATTTGGTCTCCTGTATCACTATTTCTCTCTTCTGCCTCATTTATCCTAGCATTTAGAGCCTCCATTTTTGTTTGCACCTCATTAATAGCCTTTTTGATTTCGACTTGGTTAGATATTAGTTCTTTTATTTCTCCAGAAAGGGTTTCTCTCATATCTTCCATGCTTTTTTCACGCCCAGCTAGTAATCTTTAAAACCATCATTCTGAACTCTAGTTCTGACATCTTACTAATGTCCATATTGATTAGGTCCCTGGCAGTCGATACTGCCTCTTGTTCTTTTTTTTGAGGTAATTTTTTTCCATCTTGTCATTTTGTTCTTCCAGAATGTGGTCGCTTTTGTATTCAGAGCGTTGCTGCTATTCTTTTCTTTGATCTGTTTAGTTCGTAAATGTTCAGAATGGTTTGATCCCCGTCTAGGTGATTTCCTTGGCCCAGACGAAATTTAGGTCTCCTACTCCTCTGCCATGTTGCTCCTTCCCTGAGACTTTGCCCATATTTAGCATTCTTTTTGCCTTTCTTAGAAGAAGGTGAGGTTTGCACATCTCTGCAAAGTTTCTCTCTCTTCTGAACCCTCCATTGTAGGAAAACTGCTCAGAAATGGGAGAGCCAACAGCAGGACAAATGTTTTCTACAGTAGTCATAGGGAAGGAAGGAGCTTGCCCCTGGCGACCAGCGTGTTAGCTTTGAGCCGGCCGTAGCAGATGATACCTACTTTTTTGAAGAAATTCCTCAGTTACGGTGTTAACAAAAATTGTTGTTCTGAGCTTTAGACAGTCCTTTGCTGAATGCTCTCCAGAAAAGGCTCAGATACAAGTCCTAAGTGATTGCGTTTTTCCTCTCTGAGAGTGTTGGGTATTGGGAGTGATGCTTTGAGGCATCTCAAGAGGGGAGACTCTGGGCTGCTTCTTCATGACTTGGTCCAGAACATCATGGGATGTTCAACACATCTGCTGTTGGAGGCAAGCAGGAAGGGATGGTGAGTGCTTTGGAACACAAAGCTGAATCTAACAGGGTGAAATTTAATAGGGAATAAATGTTACATCTTGTTCTGATGTTCAGAAAACCAGCTGCATAGGTATGTGACGAATAAAGTAGTCAGCACTTTACAACATCATATGTAAAAATGTCTTTAACATTTTAGCTGAATGGCGGCACTATACGACTCAATAGGTTGGATGTTTTTATTTATTTTTTATTTTTATTTTTTATTTTTTTTAAGAAAACTCCTAAGGCCATCTTAAAGTGTTTTTATGGAAATAAAGGTCTTTCACAAGGGAGAGATTTTCCCCTGTTCTTTGTGGATCCGATGCCATAGAAGTATTCATTGATTCTTGACACACACAAGAATGCTTTTATGGGCACAAAGTTATCAGAATAGAGGCAGAGGTTAAAGCGTGGCATAAAGGAATGAGTGGTTACCCTCCAAACCTGGGAGACGATGTTGCTCTTTCCAAATAGAGGCAGGTGTGTGGAAGGAGGAGTACCACACAGGACAGAGCTGAAACCTGTGCATGTCAGTTGCAAAGAGGGAGGTTTCTAACACCGAGAGCTGGCTACAGCTTGGATGTCACTTGTGACCACTAATTGTGACCAACTAGCCTCTTGGGGAAATGAAAGCGTTTCACCCATATATTTGCCCACCTTCTTCCCACAGGTCTTAGGGTTCTCTGACTGTTGAAGTTCCCTGAAGCTCTTTATTCCCAAGGCTGTGAAACAATTTTAATATCTAAATGAGGTTAGTGAAAGACTCAGAATTGCTTCAGACCTGGGAATAGTAATTTCATAAAGCTGGGAAGGGAAAGTCTTCATAAAGAGCAACATGAGACGATAAATATTTGATTTGAAAAGCTGGGATCATAAACCAATCACAGCACTTACTGAGAGGGACGTTTTTTTCTTAATTGGCACCAGGCTGCCATAAACCACGTGGCAGCTCCTCAAGAAGCTTGTGTTTTTCACATGTAAGGTGTTTTCCTTTCAACTTATCCTCACGGTGTTAGTATTTTAGAATTGCCTGGCTGATGAAGTAAATTCTAAAGGTAATTGCTAAGGGAATTTGACTTGCCAGACACCTAGAGAAGTCTCTTTCATACTTTAAAAAATATAAACAAGGAGCAAAATAATAGTTCTGTCAAGAAAATTACATATCAGTTCATCATCCAGTATTGGGAATTCAGCTAAAGAGTTTGTTCATAAAACATCTCCTTTTTGAAGGTCATTTAGTGGAGGAGCGGCTTTTTAGGGGTTTGTATACTTTGTAGGCAGCATTGATTGCCGTGTTCCTCAATGGGCGTGTGTTGAGTGCCTCCTCCAACCATTTTTGCAACTGAGGAGAGTTCTGGTACAGAATCTCAGAATGGAAATTAAAAGTTGAAGAAGCAGTATTTTCCAGGTTTTCGGCCTTTACAACGCCAACAAGTGCCTGTGTCATCTTCCGCAGTCATAGTTATTGAGAGAGATTAGCATAAAAGTAGTTAGCTTGCAGCATGATTTGAAAATTACAGCCTTGTAAAGGATCCCACCAGTTACAGTGGCTGGAAACATGCAATCACCAGAGGTTGCATTGTAAAGTCTGTACTGATCCCCGGGTGAATTTCCCTCCTTTGGCGCTCCTCCTCTCCATCTCTAACCTCTCTTTTCATGTATTGTTCTGGGATAATGAAAGAGCATCTGAGGGTAAACCCAGCCAGCTCCCCAGTTTGGATTTACTCAAAGCTTCTGCATTTGTTTGTTTATTCAAAATACGGTCAGCAACATTTATTAAGAGCCTACTATGTGTCAGAGCAGCAGTGGTGATTGAAAAAGAAGTGTTAGCTGCAGCCTTGAGGCCAGTAGAAGAGATGGGAAGGAAATGTGGTCTGTTACTTTAGCAAAGGGAGCTTGGGGTGCCCGGAGGAGCGGTGTGTGTGTCTAGGGAGATGTTCCTCCGGAAGGGATGCTTGATGCCATCTGGAAAGGTGAGTGGAAGTTAGGCGGGCACATTGGGGGAAGTGGAGAGTTGAGAATACATCTGCACAGGTTTGAAGGGGGAGGGAGGGGCATGGTCCAGGGGATGTGAATGGAAAGGCTACAGTTTGAACTTCAGGTCAGGGTTCCTGTGGTGTCTTTCTGTCAGAGTCACCTGATGACCTAGTTGAAAATGGAGCTTCCTGGACTCATTTCCTCTGCCTTCCCCTCAAGTCAGCTTCTTTGGGGGGTAGGACCAGGCACATCTGATGATGAAGCCTGTCAGCGTTTGAGAACCATCTTCTGTGGGAATGGGGAGCGCTGAAAAATGTGAAGCTGCTAATTGGCAGGGTCAGATTAGGTTTTAGAAAGATGACGGTGGCAGTGGAGACAGAGGAAAAGGATGTGACATGAGGCAGACTGGAATCAATGATTGTTCAGGAGATTGAAGAGATTGAAGCTGCAGTGAGGGGGGTGCATGAGGAGGGGTCAGATGTAAATCCTATTTAGGAGATAGATGTGCCCAGACGTAGTGATGAACTGGATGTGTCCCAAGTTGGCACAGCTGCTTCTGGTAGAAATTGAGAGCAACTTGCGTTTAGCCAGATACTTGAGGAACACTGTTCTGGAAGAGTTCATGGTGGCAGGTGTGGGCTCGGGGCAGCTTCTGTGTGAGCACTGGCCATCTCTGGGTTCCTACCTGAGCTTCTGACCAGCTTCTCTTCTTCATATGTAGACCACATCGAAGAGGAGGCTTGGGGAGACTTTCTCTTTCTGTCACCATGACCTCTTACCTGTCTTTCTTCATCACTGCTTAAATTCGATGAACTTGATTGTCCTAAAGCAAACCTGCTGTTTGAAAACATCCATAGTTACACCATCCCAGCTGTTCCAAAGAGGTGGAAACTCTAGGCTTTTTGGTAACGTTCTAGGCTTTCCAAGGTTGGGGAGACAAATAATTCTGCACTGCCGAGCATATACGCCTTGCAGATAATCATGCAGCAGCTACTTGGGCCAGCTCTGTGCAGAACCATCACTTGTCTCTCCCGTTGACTAACATTATTGGGCTGATGGTGGAATTCATCATCCTCCAAAGTCTGGATTTGGAATCACGAAGCTCAATGCAGACTTTTTCCTTTATGTTACACGTGATATTAGTAATTATTTTTCTATGATGCTTAAGCTTATGAGCTGCATGGGTAAAAATTGGGTCCTCACTCCGCCTTTGGTGAAGACTGGTGATGTACACCTTGAGGAAGAAAGGATAACCTTACATCCTGAACAGGGAACCAGTTTTAATTGTTTGCATTGGGCCTCTGGTATATCTTGAAAATGGTACTGCTTGGAAGGGTGAGCTGGGGAAAGGCTGGGGTACACTTGTGAGCCTGGGTCACATTCCACTTACTGTTTCCTGACTTTTCTCATCCTGGAAAGCTACACGAAATTGAGGCAGAGTTCTGTTGACTTTATTTTTTTATTTATAGGATTCACGGGTTTGTAATTTAATTTATTTGGTTGTCTTGGAAGGAAATAAGGGAAGAGCCAGGCAGCGGTTGCTAAACCTGTCTTCCTTGCTGTCATTCATTGTCCTCCAGGGTACCTCCGAACCTCATTGACAGTCCCTCTGTGTCTGCTGCCGGCTCCCCCTCCCTTAGTAATTAAAGAGAGAAGGAGAATGTCATTTCAGTTTCTCACTGAGAGTTGGCGCTAACCATGGATTTGATTTTAGGGCAAGGCCTTTCCCCTCTAGCTTCTTTAAATCCCCTATTAATTCAGACGCTTTATTTACTGAACGAACAAGCTGTGATTTCACAGAGAATAGTGAACAAGTGCTTTACTTCAAGGGGGGAAAAGCTCTTTGTGTTATTATGCTCATGCTGAAGCATAAGACATTTTCCTTCATTTTCTGTGATGTAATTCTACCCCTGCTCCCCGTCCCAAACCCATATCTGAAGTAGAAACAAATTAAGACTGCAGTCATGTCCTGGTGGTTTGGATGAAAGTTCTTTTCACTGGAAAGAACTTTCAGGAGCCTTTCCCGCAGAAGGGAGTCCCCTTGAGTTGGAGCAAGTGTGCATGAGAGCAAGCTGCTCGGAGGAGCCCAAGGACATGGACCTCCCTGCCATGTGAGGCACTTGCTGATACCCTTCTGTGTGGCAGCCAGGACCTCTGACCTACCACGCAAGGGGTTCTTGCTTCTGCCCACAAGGGGGGCCATGGTAGAGTATATATTTGGTTCCCGTGAAGTACTACCAACGTGATACTTCCAGTCCAGTTCTACCTTACTTCCCATACTCAGACCCATAAATAAGTATACCAAAGGTGCTAACTTTGAGAGTTCATGAAGCATGCATGTACTATACTACATCCTTTACTATCTAAAGCACTTCCCACAGTCAAAGTATTCCAGGACTAGAAGGGACCCTGAGAGATCATTTCCCATCTCCTCATTTATCGGAAAATGCAAAAGATCCAGAGAGGTGAAAGGACTTGCCCAAGGTCTGATGGTTTCTGAGCAACACAGTAAGGACTTGAATCCTTTTCCAGCTCTTTGTCTAGAAGTGCTTCCCCAGCTGCTGGGCAGGGATGACTCAAGTTGGTGTGTGGCCAAGTGTGGCCAGAGTCACCTGCTCAGATCACCTGGGGCCCACTGAGGTGCAGACTCCTGGGTCCCAACTCAGAATGACTGGATCAGCATCCAGGAGGGGTGGGAGTCTGTGACCTGCCTTTAAAGCCAACTTGGCCTGTGACTGTCAGCGCACTGATGTTGGAGAAGTGCTTGAAGGAAGTCCTCAGGATTTCACTTGGGCTCTACCCTTCCTTTGTTCAACCACAGACTTAATCCTCAACGTGTTTCTTTGGCCCTAACTGCTTTATATTTGTGCTTCTCATGCTGAAGGGCACAGCTTGGTTGACAAGCGGGAATTGCAGGGAGGGTCTGGGTGTTCAAGAAATGGACTGTGGTGGTGCAGTTATTTAATGCTGACTGACCTGGACCTCTGTCATCTTTTCTCTTCTCCTAGACTGCTTCTTCATTAAGGGAAAACAACAGTTGTAACTGCTTTCCTGCATATCTCTCCTCTTATTGGCATTCTCCCTCTACCCCCCACCCTATAGCTTTACCGTCGTAAACTTTTCAACCAGGATCATTTGGGGGATGGGTGATGACAGCTGGACTATCAGTTAAGGTGACTGGTAACTCAGAATTAAGCAAGAGGATGGGACAACTGGACGTTCTAGTATGTGGGTGTGTGTTAACTGCTTTAATGTGTACACAGATGTTTAGGCCTTATTTGAGATCATAAATATACTTGTTCCATGACTATATGAAAGTATCCAGGTTGGACGGGTCTCTTGCCAGTCCCTGTGGTGAAACTTCCACATGGACAGAATTATAAGACTGTCCCTTGGATCAGGGCCGAGAGGAGTCATGGATGGACCCACACCCCAGAAATGGGTTAGAATGTGTTGGGGCATGCCTGGCCTAATGTGCTTGGTGCCTAAACCATGGGAACACAGAGGTTAATTTCATCAACAGTTTCATTAATCTAAAAAAATTTAAGTGCTTTCATATGCTTGTGAGTCCCCAAAAGACAGTGTGAGGAATCGCCGACAGTAAATGTCACACGTGAAAGATGTTATGTCAGTGCTGATGCTGATAGCAGTGAATTGCATCAAGAGATAAGCTAAAAATAAAGGTGAGCTCGGTTTACTTAGGGCTCTGGAGTCAGACCTTGTTCAAATTCTAGACCTGTTTGGCTAGCCTTAGAACTGGAAAAAGAGGAAATGGTAAGACCTATCTCTTAGAATTGTTAAATTAGATAATACATTCACACATACCTAGGTGTATGTTCAGTAGACTGGCTGGCGTAGAGTAATGAGGGAGTAGATGTTACGAATTACTATTATTGCCTGAGACACAGAGTGCCATGTAGTAATAACCTACTTGATAATAATGATTGTGTGAAGAGGTGAAGGGAGGTGGGGGGACAAATAATGACATAAGTAGGCTGAAAGAAATCTGGATTTTACTTCCTCAAAGGCGGACCTTTGAAGAGGTTGTTTGTTGAATTTTGGATTATTCTTTGGCTGGTCTGTTCGCTGGTAGTCACAGGAAGCCCTGGAGGGAATGGAAGTTGATGGAAGAGGTGGTGGGTCGTTGGAGGAAAGGGGTGCTTGATACAGGAGACCCAGCACTTACTTCAGTCAGAAAACAAGATTCTGTGTGTTAGAAATGGATGTTCACTTCCCTCTAATGGATGAGCAGCTACCTCACTGTCCTAAAACACAAGCTCCTTTTTCTCCAGAGTTTTATCAGCATCATTTTTTGGGTGCTATTTAAAAAATTAAATTCCTTGACTTTCCCCATCTGTAGCTATGGAAGCTAGCCCTTTGGTATCATGTAGGTTGAAGCAAAACTACCATCAAGATAAGAACCAATATTTGAGTGCCTCTTAACCTTTCCTTTCCTTTAGCAGTTATTAGGGTATTTTGGATCCTTTGCTCCCTCTTAACCACTTGTATTATGAAGGTACCTGTGACCATATTTCCCAGGTTAAGCTAGCATCTAGTCTCTTGACCTGATAGAGTAAACATCTGTCTTCAGACTGTTGTTCTCACATGGACTACCCGCTTCTGTGTTACTTGACCATAGTTCAAGCCTTTCAGTAAGCATCCAGGCTGATGGGTCACCAATACGAAGGGAAGAAGAGTGTCCCAAAGATGACTAAGTTGATACACCAGCATTTCTGGAGCAGATTTCCATGGTCAGCTGTGCACCCCTAAAGGTTAGGTTCTAGATAAACGCAGATGGCCTGCCTTGGTATCATTAAGGTTGTGTATCCCCAGAGACTCACGTGAGATGGCCTTGCCCTGCCTCATGGTAAGCCAGACCCCTGTGACACATCTTCCAGCTCTTTTTCTAGCTCTGAGGTAACCAGTGGGTACAGGTTAAACCTCAGTTTTTCACTTGGTACTCTGGAGTGGGCCTGAGATAATGCAGAAACTGGTATTCACGTTGACCTGACACCCAAATGTGCTATTCACAGTGATAGAAAAATTGGAGTGGAGGGCACAGGTTTGATGCTGGGGAGATAAGGGTTTTGCCTTGGGAATCGGGGCATTTGAGTCTTTGGTGTGGTTGACTCTCATCTTTTAGATTTTGGAGAAGAAGTTTCACTGCTTTAGGTAGTTACATGACAGCCTGTTTTAAAAGGGCATAGTAGGCTGTGGATATTTAAGGAAGGTCAGCATGTTTTGTCCCATACTTCTGAGGGAAGCCCGGACAGTGCTTGCTCTGCAGAACCTGTTGGAGTATCTTTCCATCAAATTAGGGTCCTCCTCATGAATGGCCATCCAGGCCAGCCTGCCCATGGCACGTGAACGTGGACAATGAAACTGGAGGAAAGGAAAAAAAAATGGAGGAAAGGAGTCTGTTGTACAGTTGTCACAGGAAAACTGTGATGGCTGCATAATATTCCATTGTATGTATGTACCATATTTTCTTTATCCGTTCATCTGTCGATGGACATGTTGGCTCTTTCCATAGCTCGGCTATTGTGGGCATTGCGGCTATAAACATTAGGGTGCACATTCCCCTTTGGATCCCTACATTTGTATCTTTGGGGTAAATAGTAGTGCAATTGCAGGTTGCTGCCTGTGTTCTCCTTTAGGATGTTGATGGACTCCTGTCTCGCATTTATGTCTTTCAACCATTTGGAGTCTATTTTTGTGTGTGGTGTGAGGAAATGGTCCAGTTTCATTCTTCTGCATGTGGCTGTCCAATTTTCCCAACACCATTTGTTGAAGAGACTGTCTTTTTCCCACTGGATATTCTTTCCTGCTGTGTCAAAGATTGGTTGACCATAGAATTGAGGGTCCATTTCTGGGCTCTCTGTTCTGTTCCATTGATCTATGTGTTTGTTTTTGTGCCAGTACCATACTGTCTTGATGAGTATGGCTTTGTAATAGAGCTTGAAGTCCGGAATTGTGATGCCACCAGCTTTGCTTTTCTTTTTCAACATTCCTCTGGCTATTTGGGGTCTTTTCTGGTTCCATACAAATTTTAGGGTTATTCCATTTTTTTGAAAAAAGTGGATGGTATTTTGATAGGAATTGCATTAAATGTGTAGATTGCTCTAGGTAACATTGACATCTTCACAGTATCTGTTCTTCCAATCCATGAGCATGGAACGTTTTTCCATTTCTTTGTGTCTTCCTCAATTTCTTTCATGAGTATTTTATAGTTTTCTGAGTACAGATCCTTTGCCTCTTTGGTTAGATTTATTTCTAGGTATCTTATGGTTTTTGGTGCGATTGTAAATGGGATCAACTCCTTAATTTCTCTTTCTTCTGTCTTGTTGTTGATGTATAGGAATGCCACTGATTTCTGTGCATTGATTTTATATCCTACCACTTTACTGAATTCCTGTATGAGTTCTAGCAGTTTTGGGGTAGAGTCTTTGGGTTTTCCATATAAAGTATCGTATCATCTACAAAGAGTGAGAGTTTGACTTCTTCTTTGCCGATTTGGATGCCTTTTCTTTCTTTTTGTTGTCTGATTGCTGTGGCTAGGACTTCTAATACTATGTTGAATAGCAGTGGTGATAGTGGATATCCCTGCCGTGTTCCTGACCTTAGGGAGAAAGCTCTCAGTTTCTCCCCATTGAGAATGATATGTGCTGTGGGTTTTTCATAGATGGCTTTTATGATATTGAGGTATGTACCCTCTATCCCTATACTCTGAAGAGTTTGGGTCAGGAAAGGATGCTGTACTTTTTCAAATGCTTTTTCTGAATCTGTTGAGAGGATCATATGGTTCTTGTTCTTTCTTTTATTGTATTGTATCACACTGATTGATTTGGGGATGTTGAACCAACCTTGCAGCCCAGGGATAAATCCCACTTGGTCATGGTGAATAATCCTTTTAATGTACTGTTGGATCCTATTGGCTAGTATTTTGGTGAGAATTTTTGCATCCGTGTTCATCAAGGATATTGGTCTGTAATTCTCCTTTTTGATGGGGTCTGTGTCTGGTTTTGGGATCAAGGTAATGGTGGCCTCATAAAATGAGTTTGGAAGTTTTCCTTCCATCTATGTTTCCTTCCATTTCTATATTCCAGTTTCAGAAGAATAGCTATTAATTCTTCTTTAAATGTTAGGTAGAATTCCCCTGGGAAGCCATCTGGCCCTGGGCTTTTGTTTGTTGGGAGATTTTTGATGACTGCTTCAATTTCCTTAGTGATAATAAGTCTGTTCAGGTTTTCTGTTTCTTCCTGGTTCAGTGTTGGTGGTTGATACATCTCTAGGAATGCATCCATTTCTTCCAGATTATCTAATTTGCTGGCATAGAGTTGCTCATAATATGTTCTTATAATTGTTTGTATTTCTTTGGTATTGGTTGTGATCTCTCCTCTTTCATTCATGATTTTATTTATTTGGGTCCTTTCTCTTTTCTTTTTGATAAGTCTGGCCAGGGGTTTATCAATATTAGTTCTTTCGAAGAACCAGCTCCTAGTTTCGTTGATCTGTTCTACTGTTCATTTGGTTTCTATTTCACTGATTTCTGCTCTGATCTTTATTATTTCTCTTCTCCTGCTGGGTTTAGGCTTTATTTGCCGTCCTTTCTCCAGCTCCTTTAGGTGTAGGGTTAGGTTGTGTATTCGAGACCTTTCTTGTTTCTTGAGAAAGGCTTGTATTGCTATATATTTTCCTCTTAGGACTGCCTTGGCTGCATCCCAAAGATTTTGAACAGTTGTGTTTTCGTTTTCATTGGTTTCCATGAATTTTTAAAATTCTTCTTTAATTTCCTGATTGGCCCATTCATTGTTTAGTAGGAT
>NW_027398437.1:0-11480 GCF_003265705.2 Callorhinus ursinus
CCTGGGATCGAACCCTGCATTGGAAATGCACGTTGGTAGAGCCGCTTGGGAAACAGTGTGGAGCTTCCTCAGAAAATTAAAAACAGAGCTACCTTATGATGACCCCGGAAATTGCTCTACGGCGTATTAGCCCAAAGACACGGGTGTAGTGAAAAGAAGGGCCACATGCACCCCAAGGTTCCTAGCAGCAAGTTCCACAACAGACAAACCGTGGAAAGAGACGAGATTCCCTTCAACAGATGAATGGAGAAAGATGATGTGTTCCTTCTCTCAAAGGGAATATTACTCAGCCATCAGAAAAATGAATACCCAACATTTGCATCAACATCGATGGCGCTGGGGAGAGCATGCTAAATGAAATTGGCCAAGCAGAGAAAGCCAATAGCATAGGGCTTCACGGATTTGTGTTCCATAAGGAATAGCATGGAGGGCATTAGGTGACGGAAGGGAAAAATGAAGGGGGGCAAATCGGAGCGGGAGACGAACCATGAGAGAGTACGGACTCCAAGAAATGGAGAGTTTCAGAGGGGAGGGGTGGATGGATGAGTTAACCCACTGGCGGGTATTAAGGAGGGCATGTATCGCATGGAGCGCTGGGTGTTCTAGGAATCCAAGGAACCAGGGAACCCAGATCCAAAACGAACGTTGTACTGCATGTTGACTAACAATACAATTTCTTAAAAGAACAAGAAAGCGCTTCTCTCTTCATGACACAAGATGCTAGTTGAATGATGCATTCCCCCACAGTGTGATATCTGAGAGTTAAGTAGGTTAAGTTAGGCTTCCTCGCATACATCTGTAAGCATCTTATCTTCCTGAAACGAGAATGCTTCATGAAAAAAAAAAAAAAAGGAATTCACACCACGAAGGTTGTCAACTAAACTCACAACCCCAGAGCAACTAAAAGAAAGATACCTCTGTCCTATCCTGACCTCACGTGAGCCTTGCGATCATCTCACGAGACTGAGGTTGAGATTGCACTCCAAATCCCATGAAATCTCATGGAATTGGGGCTAGATTTCACTCCACATCGCCTGAGGTCACAATGAGATCGGGCGAGATTTCAACAATTCTTGTGCGACAGCAGGGACCTTGGGCGAGATTACCCTGCAACGCTTGTGAGATCTCTTGCCGTTGGGCGGGATTTTACTCCCAGCCTGGTGAGATCTCATCCAAAACTTGGAGACGTCAGTGCCCATCTCATGAGATCTCATGCATATTGAGCGAGATTTCCATCTCAATCTTGTGAGATCTCATGGACATCGGGCGAGATTTTACTCCAAATCTCGAGCGATCTCATCCACTCCCTGCAGACCTCAGTCCAAATCTCATGAAATGTCATGGCCTTTGGGCGAGAGTTCATTCCAATCTCATGAGGTATCAATGACACGGGCGAGATGTCACTCCAAATCTCGTGAGATATCAGGGACCTTGGGCGAGATTTCACTCCAACTCTCGTGAGATCTCTTGGAATTCGGGGATATTTTCCTCCAAGTCTCGTGAGAGCTCATCCAAACCTTGGAGACTTCCGTCCAAATCTCGTGAGATCTCATGGATATTGCGTGAGATTTCAATCGACATCTCGTGAGATCTCATGGACATCAGGTGAGTTTTACTCCAAATCTCGTGAGATCTCATCCAAAACATGCAGACCTCAGTCCAAATCTCGTGAGATCTCATGGACATTGGGCGAGATTTCAATCCAAATCTCGTGAGGTCTCAATGACCTCGGGTGAGATTTCACTCCAAATCTCGTGAGATCTCTTGGACTTTGGGCAAGAATTTACTCCAAGTCTCCTGAGATCTCATCCATACCTTGGAGACGTCAGTGCCAATCTCGTGACATCTCATGGATATTGAGCGTTCTTTCAATCCTAACCTTTTGAGATCTCATAGATATGGGCCGAGAATTGACTCCAAATCTCATGAGATAGCCTGGACATCACGTGAGATTTCACTCCGACTCTCCTGAGCTCACAATGACATCGGGCGGGATTTCAGTAGAAATCTCGTGAGATATCAGGGACCGTGGGCGAGAACTCACTCCAAATCTCGTCAGATATCAGGGACCTTGGGCGAGATTTCACTCTAAATCTCGTGAGATCCCTTGGAATTCAGGTGAGATTTACTCCAAGTCTCGTGAGCTCTTTTCCAAATTTGGAGACCTCAGTCCAAATCTTGAGATCTCATGGACAGGAGGTGAGATTTCCCACTAAATTTCGTGACACTCTAAATCTTTCGAGACACTCGGGCGCCTGGGTGGCTCAGATGGTTAAGCGTCTGCCTTCGGCTCAGTTCATGATCCCAGGGTCCTGGGATCGAGTCCCGCATCGGGCTCCCTGCTCCTTGGGAGCCTGCTTCTCCCTCTGCCTCTCTCTCTCTCTCCTTGTGTCTCATGAATAAATAAATAAAATCTTGAAAAAAAAATCTTTCGAGACACTCTAAATCTCATGGTCATTGGGCGAGATTTTACTCCGAATCTCATGAGAGGTCATGGACATCGGACGAGAATTCCCTCCAAATCCCGTGAGATGGTATAGACTTCAGGCGAGATTTTCCTCCACATCTCGTGAGATCTCATGGACCTTGGGTGAGATTTCAATCCAAATCGTGAGATCTCTTGGACCATGGTTGAGACTGGAGTCCAAGTCTCATGAGATCTCACCCAAACCTGGGAGACTTCAGTGCCAATCTCGTGAGATCTCATGGATATGGAGTGAGATGTCACTCTAAATCTCGTGAGATCTCCTGGGCATCGGGCGAGATTTTACTCCACATCTCGTGAGATCTCATCACACCTTGGAGAACTCCGTCCAAATCTCGTGAGATGCCATGGACGTCGGGTGAGATTTGCCTCCAAATCTCGTGTGATCTCTTCCAAATCTCACTGGAACAGGAACCAGCAATGGTGGTCTAGGGCTCACACCTGTTGAAAGGGAAGCTTAACAGCACGACACAGGTGTTGTGTAGTCAGAAGGGCAGGTGTTGGCCTGATCACCGAGTATTATCGGCAACTAAGGAATCATTGTTGAGCACTACAACGGAATCCTAGGATGTTCTCTATGCTGTCAAACTGAAAAAAAAAACAATAAAAAATAAAAAGTAAACCATTGAACCTAAGGGAAATGGAAGGAAAAATCAACTAAGACAAAACTAGCGAGGAAGACAAACCGTAAGAGAGTCGTTTCTCTCGCAAAAGAGGGAGGTTTGCTGGAAGCAAGGTGGGTGAGGAAAGGGGAATTTGGGGAATGGGCATTAAGGAGAGGACTTGCAATTAGCACTGGGTGCTATACGCAACCGATGAATCGCTAAATTCTACCCCTGAACCTTGTAACGCGCTCTAGGTTAAATTGGTTGTATTTAAATTAAATTCCTTAGAAGAAATCTGTTAACATTTGGAGTCCGGAGGCACTTGAAGTTGCCCAACGGAGGGGGTTTATATATAGGCTTGCCATGGGTATTAAGAAGGAGCTCTCCTTATTTCTGGGCTCAAAGAAAATGAAGTTACACCTCTCATTCGTGGACTTGTCCCAGTTTCTTTTCAATTGTGGATTTTTGGCCATACATCCACACATTTCCAAAACCTTGTGGAATTCCTACGTTTAGCTTTACATTCAAGGAGGCAGAGGCTTTTCCTCCCATAGGCAGTAGCCAGGGATTGTTGGAAAGTTCACATCCTTGTCCTGTGCAAGGAGAGAGTCTCAGGGTCTGATATCCGAAAGGAAGATTGCCCTCATACTCCTGAGCTGCTTCTGAGCTCTAGGGGCATAAGCCTGCTGAATGGTAGCCAGCTTATAGTTCTGCCCTAGATGATTGAGGTTCCATTATGGTGAAGATTAGACAAGAAGCAGCACAGTAAGAGCCCTTTCAAGGAATACTACACCAAAAGCCTGCTTTCGAACACATGTGCATCAGCCAAGAGGACAAAACAGTCACCCTCATTTGCTTCTGTGCCTATCTATGTATGGTAAGGGCCTTTTGAAAACAGAAAACAAAACCAAGGGCAGATTCTAAGCTTTCTGAACGAGGAAGGCCGGCCTCTTAATGACAGCTCCCCCAGGTACAGGGAGGGAACGTTGACCTTGGACCAAGCCCAGAAGTGGACGATTTGCCTGCAGCAGACTGCTTGCCAGCTGACTGGGCTTTCTTCACATTGTCCCATTCTCATCGTTAATGAAGAACGTTTGCCTTCCATGCGTCCTTGTCCACCCTTTAGCTATTTTTTTCAATCTACGTTTGCCCTGGACCTCATTCAGATCCAGTGTCTCAGAGTAAGAGCCTCTATTTAAGCAGGTCCAGCTATGTCCTTGTGAGTGTGGGAGAGATTGGGGCACGTTGCCCGTTGGAACGGGCTTTCAGAACTTTGGGGACCTCGGAGGTTAAGACATTTGCAAGTGCCCTGGGAGTAATGTTCCTGTGTAGGCCTGGCCCCAGGGTTTTAGAGGGACTGGGCCCCATTTGTGGGTAAAAGGAAATGAAGTGAAACACCTCATTCCCAGATCTATCCTAGTCCCAAATTTATTATCAAATTTCGGCCTTCACTGGAATCATTTCCATGCCCTTGCCGATTCTTTTTAAATTTAGAGCTGGTTTATGCACGGCGAGGAGGGGATTCTACCCAGGTAGCCAGCACCCAACGACTGGACGTGAGTTCCAACTGCAGTGCTGTGCTCAGTCAGCCTCTCCTTATCTGATAGCCCAAAGGAATGAAAGGTGACTCTTCTCTCCTTGATCTTGAGATGCCCTCCTTTGGAGGAACAGAACGTTCACCCATACGCTGCATGCTGGAGCATCTGGTGAGTTCAGGAGGTACCCTTTCAAGGACTCTAGCACCAAAGCTTGCATCCAAAACCTTGAGCATCAGCTGGGAGTCCCATTAGTATAGCTGAATGACTGCAGCCTCCATCCATTCAAGGGAAGGGCAAAACAACAACAACCACAACCACCACCACCACCACAGCGACACTACCACCAAATTTCGCTCTCATTCGGAAGGAAGAATGCAGCGGTCTTGGTGACAGGGCTCCCAGGCCTAGGCCATGGTTTCCCTTTCCCCAGGCCCACAGTTGTTTCTCATTCCTGGGAATGCAAATTGGATTGCGAGGTGATGGGCCTAGTCACGTCAATCAGAACAGGTTGTCTCATCGCATCTCTAAGAAACACATTTGGCCCAGCATATACCCACTTCCACCCTCTTGCTCTTTTTCTGCCGAGGTTCCCCCTGTGGGCCTTCTGCTCCCATGTCTCAGAGCAATATCCTGTTCATTCAGCTAGAGGATCTGGAAGATTCTTCATGACTGTGGGGACGTGTTGGCCACAGAGACCCGTGGAAATTCTGTTCAGAACTATGTTGGCCTTAGGAGGCCAAGGCATTGGAGGCTTGCAAGCAGTGAAAGTCTGTGCGTAGGCTTGGCCAGAGGACTCATTTCTTGCGGAAGGGGAATAAATTAGATGTCTCATTACATATTGAGCTCAGTGAAAATGGCCCTGCTTATATACATTCCTGTAGGCTCGCAGATTGTCTACGTAGCACTTGGTTCACATTCCAACTGGAGGGTGCTTTTCCTCACAGCAGCGCCTAGGGATTCCTGGGGAGTTCCATGGCCCTCTTATCCCTCAGCTTGTTGTGTGGCTGCCTTGGGTAAGTGTTTGGGCGGTAGCAAAGGCAACTCCCTCCCTGGCTCTGTGAGATGCTTCCGTTCTGGAGAACCTAGGTCGAAAAAGCGTTCAAAGGAATGGAAACAGACAGTGAGGCAACGCGGACTTTCCTAGACTTGAGAATAGAACAATGTTGAGATTAAAATACCTAGCAAAATCTGTGAGTTTCCGGGATATGAAAGGCCTGTTGGCTTTGGCAATGGGAAAACTCCAGGGCCACCCCCTGGGAGCCAAAGAAGCAAGAGGCCTTCATTCCTCCTTCCTAAAGAGCGGGAAAACTTCTGGAATCGGATGTCCCTCCTGCTGCCTGTCCATCTGTGGCGGGGAGGGGGGACACAAAATAACCAGAAACACTTTAGTGTTAGCAGACTGGTTCTCCCAGCTGATGATGCATTTGGAAGTAGCCATTGGAGGAGCATTCCTGACACGAGTTTCTTTTAGAATGAAGAGGTCCCGGAGCATACCGCACATGTGTCAACGGTCTGCCCTTCCGAACAAAGGCATCTCTGGCATCCAGGTGTGGGAGACAAGGTGGCTGCAACCACAGCATTTCAAAGATCAGGACAAGATCCAAGCACTCAGGGGCAGAAGGGGAAATTTTCCTTTCGGCTCTCAGACATATTGCTCTCCACTAGGCCGGGATCTAAATGGGAACTTGCCACCAACCCTGGGTGTTTGGTGGACACACGGCTTGTGAGATGCCACCCAGAGTATTCCTCCCTGTGAAACAACGTAGCTACCAAAACGGCAAGAGGATGGGATGACTTCAAGGAAAACCAAAGATCAACACTTCCAAAGGGAATGAAAGTTATGTGGGAGTGAGGTGTCTAACTTCACTCCCCTTGCCACAGAAATGGAGGCGAGCTCCCTCCCAAATCCTCTGGCCATGCCTACACCCAATCTTTTCAGCTTTCCCCAAGGAGAGGGAAGCTTCTGACATTGGAGGTTTTCCGCCATTTCCATCAGTGCCTGGAGGCAGCAGTGATTCAGGGGAACCAGGCTGCAACTCCCAGCTGCGGATCAAATGTTTCGAATGGGTGTTTGGAGCATTATTCCTTGAAGGAAGCTATTTCTGCCCTGAACAGACCTTAGAGTATAGTAGGCCGTGCCCAAACCATCTGATCTTGAGAAAGAAGGCATCTCAAACAGCCAGGAGCCAGTAGGGCAGGCAAGACCCCCATCTCCGTGCGTCTTCAGCTGGCCAATTACCAAGGGCTCAGGGCCAGAATGGTAAACTTTTCTTTCAAACAGTAAACTCGGATTGTCTTATCTTAGGACAGGTTCAGACTGGGAACTCACCACCAATCCCTGGGTGCTCTAAAGGTGAGTCACAACACCTGGGCCCATGAAGATGCCCGAAGCCCTTGTTCGACAGACAGGCAAGGCCATGGGAAACACTACAAAGAGTGCCAGAGTCCCATGTCAACCGCAAATGGGACACGAAGTGACTAGCACACTCTCCTAACAGGTTGGCAGTTTTGGGAAGAAGAATGAGCTGTGGACTTGGGTTAAGGGAAACTGCCATGTGCCACCACAGGAAAGCTTTAGCTAGAGGCCTGTCTTCCTCCTCCATAAAGGGAACGGATGCTTTGGGTGCTGACTGTTATTGGCCCTTTCCCATCAGTGGGTAGATGTAGCAGTGATTCAGGGCTAGCCTGTTGGTTGTGCCACCTGACGACCAAGGATTGGGAACTGTTTCTCGGGGCCGTATTCTTGAAAAAGTTTTTTTCTGCCCTGACCAGCTCCAGGAAAATGCTGTCCTTTTGGTGATGGTCTGTTCTTCAAAATGAAGACATCTCAATCATCCAGGGGATGGAGGGAAGCCGGCTGGCCGTCAAGGCACTAAGCTGGCCAAGATCCAAGTGCTCAGGAACAGGAGCGCCATACTTCCCTTAGGTCGTCAGCGCTTGCTTAGCACGGGAACACGTTTGGAACTGGCCACCCATCCCTGGGTGATGGCAACGTGTGAGACAGCACAATGGCCTCTGATGGCAACCCAAGATCTTGGTAGAACAAAGGGCAAGGGGGGCGCCTCCGTGACTTCGTCGCTTAAGTCTCTGCGTTCGGCCCAGCTCATGATCACAAGGTCCTGGTATCGAAAAATGCATTGGAAATGCACGTTGGTAGAGCCGCTTTGGGAAACAGTGTGAAGCTTCCTCAGAAAATTAAAAACAGAGCTACCTCATTATGACCCAGGAAATTGCTCTACAGCGTATTAGCCCAAAGACACGGGTGTAGTGAAAAGAAGGGCCACATGCACGCCAATGTTCCTAGCAGCAATGTCCACAACAGACAAACCGTGGAAAGAGACGAGATTCCCTTCAACAGATGAATGGAGAAAGATGATGTGTTCTTCTCTCAAAGGGAATATTACTCAGCCATCAGAAAAAATGAATACCCAACATTTGCATCAACGTCGATTGCGCTGTGGGAGAGCATGCTAAATGAAATTGGCCAAGCAGAGAAAGCCAATAGCATAGGGCTTCACGGATTTGTGTTACATAAGGAATAGCATGGAGGGCATTAGGTGACGGAAGGTAAAAATGAAGGGGGGCAAATCGGAGCGGGAGACGAACCATGAGAGAGTACGGACTCCAAGAAATGGAGAGTTTTAGAGGGGAGGGGTGGATGGATGAGTTAACCCACTGGCGGGTATTAAGGAGGGCATGTATCATGGAGTACTGGGTGTTCTAGGAATCCAAGTAACCATGGAACCCAGATCCAAAACGAATGTTGTACTGCATGTTGACTAACAATACAATTTCTTAAAAGAACAAGAAAGCGCTTCTCTCTTCATGACACAAGATGGTAGTTGAATTATGCATTCCCCCACAGTGTGATATCTGAGAGTTAAGTAGGTTAAGTTAGGCTTCCTCCCATACATCTGTAAGCATCTTATCTTCCTGAAATGAGAATGCTTCATGAAAAAAAAAGGGATTCACACCACGAAGGTTGTCTACTAAACTCACAACCCCAGAGCACCTGAAAGAAAGATACCTCTGTGCTATCCTGACGTCACATAAGCCTTGCGATCATCTCACGAGACTGAGGTTGAGATTGCACTCCAAATCCCATGAAATCTCATGGAATTGGGGCTAGATTTCACTCCACATCGCCTGAGGTCACAATGAGTTCGGGGGAGATTTCAACAATTCTCGTGAGATAGCAGGGATCTTGGGCGAGATTACCCTGCAACGCTTGTGAGATCTCTTGACGTTGGGCGGGAATTTACTCCCAGCCTGGTGAGATCTCATCCAAAACGTGGAGACGTCAGTGCCCATCTCATGAGATCTCATGCATATTGAGCGAGATTTCCATCTCAATCTTGTGAGATCTCATGGACATCGGGCGAGATTTTACTCCAAATCTCGAGCGATCTCATCCAATCCCTGCAGACCTCAGTCCAAATCTCATGAAATGTCATGGACTTTGGGCGAGAGTTCAATCCAATCTCATGAGGTATCAATGACACGGGCGAGATGTCACTCCAAATCTCGTGAGATATCAGGGACCTTGGGCGAGATTTCACTGCAACTATCGCGAGAACTCTTGGAATTCTAGAATATTTTACTCCAAGTCTCGTGAGATCTCATCCAAACCTTGGAGACTTTAGTCAAAATCTCGTGAGAGGTCATGGATATTGAGCGAGATTTCAATCGAAATCCCGCGAGATCGCATGGGCATCGGGTGAGGTTTTTTTCCGAATCTCGTGAGTTCTCATCCAAAACTTGCAGACCTCAGTCCAAATCTCTTGAGATCTCATGGACATTGGGCGAGATTTCACTCCAAATCTCCTGAGGTCACAATCACATTGGGCGAGATTTCACCACAAATCTCTGGAGATATCAGCGACCTCAGGCGAGATTTCAATCCAAATATCGGGACGTCTCAATCACATTGGGCGACAGTCCTCTAAACTCTCGTGAGATAAAAGGGACCTAGGGCGAGATTCCACTCCAAATCTCGTGAGATCTTGGGAATTCCGTGGATATTTTACTCCAAGTCTCGTGAGATCTCATCCAATCCTTGGAGACTTCAGTCCAAATCTCGTGAGACCTCCGGATATGGAGCGAGCATTCAGTCTATATCTTGTGAGAACTCAGGGACGTCAGGCGAGATTACTCCCAATCTCGTGAGTCCTCATGAATATCGGGTGAGAGTTCACTCCAAATCTCGTGAGGTATCAGGGATCCTGGGCGAGGTTTCAATCTAAGTGTCGTGAGATCTCATGGAAATCGGGCGAGATTGGACACCAAATCTCCTGAGATCGCATGGGCTTCGATTGAGATTTCCCTCCGAATCTCATGACAGCTCATGGATATTGGGCTAGATTTCCCTCCAAATCTCCTGCGGTCCCAATGAGTTCGGGCGAGATTTCACTAGAGATCTCGTGAGATAGCAGCAACCTTGGGCGAGATTTCTATCCAATTCTCGTGAGATCTCAATGACATCGGGGGAGATTCATTCCAAATTTCTTGAGATATCAGGGACCTTGGGTGAGATTTCACTCCAACTCTCGTGAGGTCTCATGGTCTTTGGGCGGGATGTTACTCCCATCCCGTGAAATCTCCTCCAAACCTTGGAGACGTCAATGCCAACCTCGTGAGTTCTCATGGATATGAGCGAGTTTTCCATCTCAATCTCATGTGATCTCATGGATATCGGGCGAGATTTCCCTCCAAGTCTCGTGAGATCTCATGGACATTGGGCGAGATTTCACTCCCAACTCCTGAGGTCACAATGACTTCGGGCGAGATTTCACTACATATCTCGTAATATTCGGGGATCTTTGGCGAGATTTCAATCCCAATCTCTTGAGGTCTCAATGCCATCGCGTGAGATTTCACTACAAATCTCGTGAGATAGCAGGGAGTTTGGGCGAGATTTCACTCCAGCTCTCATGAGGACTCTTGGACGTCGATCGAGATTTGATTCCACGTCTCGGAGATCTCATCCAAACCTTGGAGGATTCAGTCCAAATCTCGTGAGCTCTCATGGATATGGAGCGAAATTTCAATCTACATCTCGTGAGATCTCATGACATCAGGAGGGATTTTACTCCAAATCTCGTGGGATCTCACGGATATCGGGTGAGATTTCTCTCCAAATTTCGTGAGATCATGGGCATTGGGCGAGATTTCACTCCAAATCTCTTGAGGTCACCATGACATGGGGCGAGATTTCACTATCATTCTCTTGAGCTATCAGGGGTCTTGGGCAAGATTTCACCACTAATCTCGTGAGATATCAGGGACATTGCGTGATATTTCACTCCAAATCTCGTGAGGTACCAATGACGTCGGGCGAGAATTCAGTATAAATCTCTTGAGATATCAGGCACCTGGGTTGAGATTTTACTCCAACTCTCGTGAGATCTCTTGTAGTTTGGGCAAGAGTTCACACCAACTCTCGTGAGCTCTCTTGGAACTGGAGATATATTACTCCAAGTCTCGTGAGATCTCATCCAGACCTTGGAGACGTCCGTCGAAATCTCGTGAGATCTCATGGATATTGAGCGAGATTTCAATTTATATTGCGGGAGACCTCATGGACCTCAGGCGAGAATTTACTCCAAAGTACGTGAAATCGTCTGGACATCGGCTGAGATTTCACTCCAAATATCCTGGGATGTCATGGACATTGGGCGAGATTTCACTCCAAATCTCCTTGAGGTCACAGGGACATCGGGTGAGATTTCACTACAAATCCCGACAGATATCATGGATTTTGGGTGAGGTTTGTCTCCCGATGTCGTGAGATCTCCTGGACTTTGGGTGAGATTTGACTCCAGGTCCCGTGAGATCTCCTCCAAAACTTGGAGA
>NW_027398438.1:0-11478 GCF_003265705.2 Callorhinus ursinus
GGTTGTCTTTTGGTTTTGTGGACTGTTTCTTTTGCTGTGCAAAAGCTTTTTATCTTGATGAAATCCCAATAGTTCATTTTTGCCCTGGCTTCCTTGCCCATTATTTCTTAAAATATGTTTTCCTGTCCTCATACCTTTCTAAGACTCCAATTACGCTTATGTCAAACCTCTTGAAAATATCCTACAGTTCACTGTGGTTCTGTTTATTATTTTAATTTTTCAATGTCTTTTCCCTCTTTGTACTTACGAGTTTGAATAACTTCTAAGTTGATTAAGTTGATTCATCTTTTCTTCTGTGGTACCTCATTTGCTCTTAAGCACCTTCAGTGGATTTATTTCATTTACGGTATTTTTTTAAACCTCTCCCAGCTCCATTTGTTCTTTTTTTTTTTTTTAAAGATTCCATTTCTGTCTTCATTTTGTTCATGTTCTTTAATCTTGAATATAATTAAAAGAGCTGTCTTAAAGAGCTTGTCATTCCTAGGTCATCTCTTGATTATTTTTCCTTGATTCTGTATCTGTCTAATAATTTTCAACTGAATCCTGAATATTGTAATTTTTATATTATTAAGTGTCTAGATTTTGTTGTCCTTTTTTTATTTTTTTTAATTTAAATTCAATTAGCCAACGTATAGTACATCATAATTTGTTGTCCTTCTTTAGAGAGTGTTGACTTTTGTTTTGGCAGGCAGTTAAGTTCCTTGCAGATCAGTTTTATCCCAGCAGGTTTGTTCTTTTTTTTTAATAATTTTTTATTGTTATGTTAATCACCATACATTACATTAGTTTTTGATGTAGTGTTCCATGATTCATTGTTTGCACATAACACCCAGTGCTCCACGCAGAATGTGCCCTCTTTAATACCCATCACCAGGCTAACCCATCCCCCCACCCCCCTCCCCTCTAGAACCCTCAGTTTGTTTTTCAGAGTCCATCGTCTCTAATGCTTCGTCTCCCCCTCCGACTTACTCCCCTTCATTCTTCCCCTCCCCAGCAGGTTTGTTTGTAAGTTTGATTGTTGTAGGTCTGGAGTACCCTTTACTGTGTAACTAGTTTAACAGTTACACTGTTAACAGTTAGACTCAGTAGAGTAGTCTCTCCATTCTGATTGGCTAGAAAACTAAAGTGCTTTCCCAATCCTCTGTGAGCTCTGGGACTTACTGAGTTTACACTTCCTCAATGTTTGTTCTTTCCCCAGGAGTCTTGCTTTGTCTGGTTTCACCGAGTCTCACCCTATGCATGCACCCTATGCATGCAGTTGAAGTATCTGGGTGACCCCATGCAGATTTCTGGAGCTCTTTCTCTGTCCTGCTTCCCCATTAGTCTGTGCCACAGATTTCAGCCCCCTCAGCTTCTCCAAACTCGTATCTTTCTGCAGCCCAGCAAGACCACCATGCTCTGCTGGGATTCACCTTCCTATACAACATGCAGTAAAGTTTATCAGGTAGAAAGCTGGAGTAATCATAGAGCTTACCTTGGTTGTTTCCCTTCTGTCAAGTACCATAATCCTATATTTCCAGTTGGCCAGTGTTTGGAAACAGTTGTTTCATATGGATTGTCTAATTTTCACTGTGATTATGGCAGGAGTAGGGGGTTCTATTTAGAAAATTTTTATCATAGATTTACCATCTGTAAACACAACCTGAATAATAAATATCTAATCCAAAGGCCCATACATAAAAATGAATGATGATGTTCTTGACTCACTTTTCCTCTTCCCTCATTTCAGATGCAACCCCAAAGTTTTCCAGGTTGTTGTCACCAGGAATATTAGTCACGTGTCACCCCAGCATCTTTTTCTGTGTCTCACCTTCGACAACTTGCCCCCCACAGGAACGCACATTCTCCCGCATCTCCCCCCATGCTCACCTTTCTTCAACTCTTACCAAAGAACCTCAAGAAAACTTCTTCTTTTCATTCTCTCTTCACATTATTTGTAAATCTCAAAGTGATTTAGGTGACAAATTATAAATACAATAGTGCTAGTGAGGAGTATGTTTCAGGGAAATTCAAAAGTTACAGATTTTGTAATGAAAATAGATGTAAGGACAAGTTCAGTCACTTTCTAAAACATGTTACCCAAACTACCTATGAAGACCATTTAGGAAATACCTATCCATTGCGTACAGATACATTTGTAAAATACAGTAAAAAGTAATTAATAGAAAAATAGTCACATGCCTGAATGCCACAGCAATGCCAAACTGCTATATAGGTTTTAAATGCTTTCTCTATTTAGATACATTTCTGTATTTAACTTGTTGAAAATTTGTTTCAAACAATTCATGGAACAGCAATGACCTGCTACATAGAGTATCTAGAGCCCTTGTCAGAATACTGTCAGTAGTCTATTACTAAAGGTTTGACCATCTCTAATTAACCTTTTCCTCAGATGCGTCTTTCAAAATAAATATTTATTTCTTAAATTCTACATATCAGTGAGATCATATGATTATTGTCTTTCTGTTTGACTTATTTCATTTAGCATAATACCTTCTAGTTCCATCCACATCGTTGCAAATGGCAAGATTTCATTTTTGATGGCTGCATAATATTCCATTGTGTGTGCATGTGTAAATACATATATATATACACATATATATGTGTGTGTGTGTATATATATATATATATATATATATATATATATATATACACATATACCTCACATCTTCTTTAAGAAACAGGGCAGAGAATCATAGGGGAAGAGAGGAAAAAATGAAACAAGATGAAACCAGAGAGGGAGACAAAGCATAAGAGACTCTTAATCTTAGGAAACAAACACGGTTGCTGGAGGGGAGGGGGTAGGGGGATGGGGTAACTGGGTGATGGACATTGGGGAGGGTATGTGTTGTAATGAACCCTGGATATTATACAAGACTGATGAATCACAGACCTATACCCCTGAAACAAATAACACATTTTATGTTGATTAAAAAAATAATAAACATTTAGAATTGCTCTTCACAATATAATTAATATTCTTAAAACTACCAATATAATGAACGATGAAGATGATAATTCCCTTATTGCTGTGTGTACAGGGGGAGATTCTTTAAAATCATTGAGGAAAGACTAACACATATTTTCTGTTGTGCTTTGTGTCATAGGGGTATCTGACAGCTAGCTGGACTAGGAGCTCCGTGATCTAGAACTGTAAAAGGAATGCTGGCACACCAAAGTGCTTCCTTCTAAATCCCAGAACCTGGAAAGAATGGAAGGAACCGGCCAAGATCTGATGGCCTCCAGTCAACCAACGGGAGCAGCTCTCATGGGTGAAGAAGGTGGCTCTGACCTGGCGCTTACCAGCTGCCACACTTCCTGTTGGATGTGACCCGCATCTCTCTTTGCAGTTTTCTATTTAGTGAGAACAGGATGGAGAGCACTAAGCTGCTCATGCGTGTCTACTTCCCGTTTCTAAAAATAGTGCAAGCCAAAAGACAGCCAAAAAAGCAGAGGCATGATACTTTGGATTAAGCTAGCTTTCATAAATGAAACTTGAAAGTTAACATCTATATCTAACCCAAATAAATCAGTGGTTCCACAAACTTTTGGAACTGGACTGGACTGAAATCTGTGTACTTCTTTTATGTTATATTAGGTCACTATTTTTAAGTAAATAAAGTATATCTTAAATTAAGACATTCTTGAATATTATATAACTTTTTTTTTCAAGATTTGGAAAGTATTTTCAACCTTTCACGACCTTGCAGCCAATGTTGGGAACATCTGTTCCATTATACGGTATTACATGGGTAGAGGCATAAGGTGTGAGAATGTACACTGGTCCTCGGAAGTATCTGAGAATTTCTCTCTTAAGACAGAAAATGCTGGGACACCTGGGTGGTTCAGCTGGTTAAGCGTGGCTCAGGTCATGATCTCAGGGTCTTGGGATCGAGCCCTGCGTTGGGCTCCCTGCTCACTGGGGAGTCTGCTTCTCCCTGTCCCTCCTGCCCCTGCTTGTGCTCTCTCTCCCTCTCTTTAAATAAACAAAATCTTTTTTAAAAAAAGACAGAAAATGTTTCCATTAATTTGTCTTAGTATTTTTGTCTTTTTAATTAAAAATAATTTTAGCTTTCAGATTGTTTACTTTTGAATAAGTAGTAATTTTCCTATTGTATATGTGACTTTGAATTGTTGACTTATTGCCTATTTTGGAGATTTCTCCTAATAAAAACTACCTGAAGCTTCTATCCTTATCCCCTTTTAACTATGATGCATTTTTAACTGTCCACTCAACAATGAAAGTATTTAAGAGAAACACTGCATACAGCCCTGAATTTTTTCTTCACACCCACTCCTGAAAGCACTAAAACACCATCTATTACCCAGTGAATGTGGAAATAAAAGACAGCCCGAGAGCTGTGTACTATTTTGTTGAATGCTTGAGGGAATATTCTTCCTTGAGTTAGTTTTCATTCTCTTATATGGCCTTGCTTCAGTTGAAACAAAGTGTTAGGGGCGCCTGGGTGGCTCATTTGGTTAAGCATCTGACTCTTGGTATTGGCTCAAATCCTCAGCTCAGGGTTCTGAGATGAAGCCCCGCAGTGGCCTCCTTGCTCAGCAGGGAGTCTGCTTGGGATTCTCTCTCCCTTTCCCTCTGCCCCTCCTGCCACTCATGCACACTAGCGTGCATGCACACACACGCGCGCGCTCTCTCTCTCTCTCAAATAAAATAAATAAATCTTAAAAAAATAAAGGAAAGAACAAAGTGTCTGGAGAAAAAGAAAAAGGAGAAGGAAATACAGTTATGTGTATTCAACAGGTACCAATATAGGCAAGATAAAGTACATCTTTGAAGTATCACAGGGAAGAAGAATCCTATAATAATTTGTCCACAGTGCAAGAGATTGAACTAAATTACATATAAATAAAATTATTTTAAATTTTAAAAACTGGATGTAAAAACAGAACTTATGAAACATTTACATAGATGTCCTTTGCTTAAATAAAACAGATACTAGCATTCTGCCACATTTGCTTCTTCTCTTATACTTAAGCAAAAAAAAAAAAAGTTAGTGGCCTTGACCATCATTCTCTTGCTCCTCCTCCCCATTTTCTACCAAATACTATCTTGAGATTAGTACATGTCATTTCCATAAGCATTTACTCACTTTTGCTACATAGGTCTACATCCATAAATAATGCCTACTAATTGTTACATGAATCTGACTTTATATAAATGGTCATATTTGTATATACTCTTAAGCACATATATAATAGAGGTCATTTTAATTTCTGGGTGCTATTTCACTGCATAAATAAACCAAGTACTCTAGAAATCCAGAAATGGAATATTTTACAGGAGAAGAAAGATACAAGTATCATTAATTTGTGGGGAAAACGTACTAAAAATAAAGGCAATAGGAAGGTGACATAAAATCCTTCAAGATCTCAATATTTTTAGAGCATTTGCTTCTTTTTTTAAGATGATGGATTTCTTTATTTTTATTTTATTTATTTTTATTTTTTATATATTTTATTTGTTTATTTGAGAGAGAGAAAAAGAGATAGCAAGAGACAGCACAAGCAGGGTAGAGAGGGAGAAGCAAGCTCCCCACTGAGCAGGAAGCCCCATGTAGGGCTTGATCCCAGGACCCTGGGATCATGACCTGAGCCGAGGGCAGAAGTTTAATTGACTGAGCAACCCAGGTGTCCCCTGCATTTTCTTCTTATATACAGCTTTCTCTATGGTACTTTTCAAAGCTTCTTTAGGATTTATGTGTTAGATATAGACAAATTCTTGCATATGTGTATACATGCATATTTAAGGATGTTTATGGGGCATGGGCAATAATGGGACAAAGCTACTAAATTTTTAAATGACCATGAAGGGTATGTCCAAGTAAGTTACGGCATATCCATATATATTATGGAACACTATGCACCATTAAAAATGATAAAGATTCTCTCTACATATATGACATAGAAAATGTTGCAAGGGATATCTTAAAGTAAGTTTTAAATCTTGGAATAATTTGAGATTTACAGAAAACTTGCAAAGATTTCATAGAGGTTTCCCTACACCCAATCTCCTCTATTGTTAACATCTTAAATTAGTATAGTAACTTTGTCACCACTTATGAACCAATACTAGCACATTTTTTAAAAACCAAAGTCTGTGCTTTTTTTCAGATTTCCTTAGTTTTTACCTAATGTTCTTTTCCTGTTCTGGAATCCCATCAAGAATAGAGAATCACAATTGGTCATCATGTCTCCTTAAGCTCCTCCAGATTGTGACATCTCAGCATTTTCTTGTTTTTGATGGCCTTGACAGTTTTGGGTACTGATCAGGTATTCTGTAGAATGTCCCTTAGTTTTGGTTTGTTTGTTTGCTCATGGTTAGCAAGAGTTATGGATTTGCGGGGGATGGGGGGAGGACCACAGAGGAAAAATGCCATTCTCATCACATTAAACCAAGGATACATGCCTTCAACATGCCTTAGTATCGATGAGGTTAACTGACAACTGAGCTGAGGTAGTGTTTGCTAGGTTTTTCCACTGTAAAGTTATCCTTTACCTCCTTTCCTTATTTTACACTTTGGAAAGAAGTTACTATGTTCAGCCCACACTTACAGGGTGAGAAGTTATGCCCCACCTTCTTGAGGGGTCAGTATCAACATGAATGACGTGGAATTCCTTCATATGTGAGAATTGTCCCTTCTCCCCTATTTATTTATTAAATCATTTACTTAGATCCATATGGACTCATGAATTTGTGTTTTTTTAACTTAAAAAATTTTAAGTTAGTTTTTGATGTAGTGTTCCATGATTAAACTTTTTATTTTGAAGTAATTGTAGATTCACATGGAGATTCACAGATGGATCCCCTGTACCCATTACCCAGTTCCCTCCAAGGGTAATAGTTCGCAAAATGCCAGTATGGTATCACAACCAGGATATTGACATGGACACATTGAGGCTACAGAACATTTCCATCACCACCAGCATCCTTCATGCTGTCCTAGCCACTTCCGTTCTGCCCCAGCTCCTTCCTTAACCCTTGAAATTGTTAATCTGTTATCCACTTCTATAATTTTGTCATTTCAAGAATGTTACATAAATGGAATTATGCATAAGCTTTCATTATCTTTGGGATAAATGCCCAGGTGTGCAGTTGCTGGGTCTATAATGCTTGAACGTTTGACTTTTAAAGAAACTGCCACACTGTTTCCTAGAGCAGCTGTGCCATTTTACATTCCTATCAGCAACATATGAGATATCAGGTTCCTCCACATCTTTGCCAGCATTTGGTTTGTCACTATTTTATATTTTAGCAATCTGATGGGTGTGTAGTGATAGCTTATTGTGGGTTTAATTTAAATTTCCCTAATGGCTAATGATGTTGAACATCTTTTCATGGGCTTATTTCCCATCTCTTCATCCTCTTTGATGAAATGGTTTTTCATATCTTTTGCCTATTTTTGAATTGGATTGTTCGCTTTTTTACTCTTGAGTTGTGAGAGTTCTTTATATATTCTAGTTACTATCCTTTGTTGGTTACGGGGTTTGCAAATATTTCATCTCAGTCTATGGCTTGTCTTTTCATCTTCTTTTTTTTATTTTATTATGTTATGTTAATCACCATACATTACATCATTAGTTTTTTGATGTAGTGTTCCATGATTCATTGTTTATGCATAACACCCAGTGCTCCATTCAGAACGTGCCCTCTTTAATACCCATCATCAGGCTAACCCATCCCCCCACCCCCCTCCTCTCTAGAACCCTCAGTTTGTTTCTCAGAGTCCATAGTCTCTCATGGTTCTCTCCTGCTCCGATTTCCCCTACTTCATTTCTGCCTTCCTGCTATCATTTTTTTTTTAACATATAATGTATGATTTGTTGCAGAGGAACAGGTCTGGAATTCAACAGTCTTATACAATTCACAGTGTGCACCAGAGCAATATCCTCCCCAATGTCTATCACCCAGCCACCCCATCCCTCCCACCCCCCACCACTCCAGCAAAACTCAGTTTATTTCCTGAGATTAAGAATTCCGCATATCAAATATATGTTAAGGGGAAAAAAAAGAAGAAGATAGCAGGAGGGGAAGAATGAAGGGGAGTAAGTCAGAGGGGGAGACGAACCATAAGAGACGATGAACTCTGAAAAACAAACAGAGGGTTGTAGAGGGGAGGGGGGTGGGGAGATGCGTTAGCCTGGTGAATAGTATTAAAGAGGGCACATTCTGCGTGGAGCACTGGGTGTTATGCACAAACAATGAATCATGGAACACTACATCAAAAACTAATGATGTAATGAATGGTGATTAACATAACAATAAAAAATTATTAAAAAAAAGAATTCCGCATATCAGTAAGATCATATGATACATGTCTTTCGCTGATTGACTTACTTCGCTCAGCATAATACCCTCCAGTTCCATCCACGTCGTTACAAATGGCAAGATTTCATTCCTTTTGATGGCTGCATAATATTCCAGTGTGTGTGTGTGTGTGTGTGTGTGTGTGTGTGTGTGTGTGTGTGTGTATCTGTATCTATATATATATATCTCATTCTTCTTTATCCAACATCTGTCGATGGACATCTTAGCTCTTTCCATAGTTTGGCTATTGTGGACATTGCTGCTATAAACATTGGGGTGCACATGCCCTTCAGATCCCTACATTTGTATCTTTGGGGTAAATACCCAGTAGTGCAATTGCTGGATCGTAGGGCAGCTCTATTTTCAAATTTCTGAGGAACCTCCAACCTGTTTTTCAGAGTGGTTGCACCAGCTTGCATTCCCACTAACAGTGTAGGAGGGTTCCCCTTTCTCCACATCTCCGCCAACATCTGTCATTTCCTGACTTGTTAATTTTAGCAATTCTGACTGGTGTGTGGTGGTATGTCATTGAGGTTTTGATTTGGATTTGCCTGAAGAGGAGCAATGTTGAGCACTTTTTCATGTGTCTGTTGGCCATTTGGATGTCTTCTTTGCAAAAATATCTGTTCATGTCCTCTGCCCGTTTCTTGACTGGATCAGTTGTTCTTTCAGTGTTGAGTTTGATAAGTTCCTTATAGATTTTGCATATTAGCCCTTTATCTGATATGTCATTTGAAAATATCTTCTCCCATTCTGTCAGTTGTCTTTTTGTTTTGATGACTGTTTCTTTTGCTGTGCAAAAGCTTTTTATCTTGATGAAGTCCCAATAGTTTTTTTTTTTACCTTGCTTCCCTTGCCTTTGGCGATGTTTCTAGGAAGAAGTTGCTGAGGCTGAGGTCGAAGAGGTCGCTGCCTGTGTTCTCCTTTAGGATTTTGATGGAATCCGGTCTCACATTGAAGTCTTTCAACCATTTTGAGTCTATTTTTGTGTGTGGTGTAAACAAATGTTCCGGGTTCATTCTTCTACATGTGGCTGTCCAATTTTCCCAACATTTGTTGAAGAGACTGTCTTTTTTCCATTGGACATTCTTTCCTGCTTTGTCGAAGATCAGTTGACCATAGAGTTGAGGGTCCATTTCTGGGATCTCGATTCTCTTCCATTGATCTATGGGTCTGTTTTTGTGCCAGTACCAAACTGTCTTGATGAAGACAGCTTTGTAATAGAGCTGGAAGTCCGGAATTGTGATGCCACCAGCTTTCCTTTCCTTTTTCAAAATTCCTCTTGGCTATTGGGGGTCTTTTCTGGTTCCATACAAATTTTAGGATTCTTTGTTCCATTTCTTTGAAAAAACTGGATGGTATTTTGATGGGGATTGCATTGAATGTGTAGATTGTTCTAGGTAGCATTGACATCTTCACAATATTTGTTCTTCCACTCCATGAACATGGAACGTTTTTCCATTTCTTTGTGTCTTCCTCAATTTCTTTCATGAGTATTTTATAGTTTTCTGAGTACAGAGTCTTTGCCTCTTTGGTTAGATTTATTCCTAGGGATCTTATGATTTTGGGTGCAATTGTAAATGGGATCGATTCCTTCATTTCTCTCTCTTCTGTCTTGTTGTTGGTGTATAGGAATGCCACTGATTTCTGTGCATTGATTCTATATCCTGCCACTTTACTGAATTCCTGTATGAGTTCTAGCAGTTTTGGGGTGGAGTCTTTTGGGTTTTCCACATAAAGTATCATATCATGTGCAAAGAGTGAGAGTTTGACTTCTTCTTTGCCGATTTGGATGCCTTTGATTTCTTTTTGTTTTCTGATTGCTGTGGCTAGGACTTCTAATATTATGTTGAATAGCAGTGGAGAGAGTGGACATCCCTGCCGTGTTCCTGACCTTCAGGGGGAAAGCTCTCAGTTTTTCCTCACTGAGCATGATATTCGCTATGAGTTTTTCATAGATGGCTTTTATGATATTGAGGATGTACCCTCTATCCCTATACTCTGAAGAGTTTTGATCAAGAAAGGAGGCTGTACTTTGTCAAAAGGTTTTTCTGCGTCTATTGAGAGGATCATATGATTCTTGTTCTTTCTTTTATTAATGTATTGTATCACGTGATTGATTTGCGAATGTTGAAGCAACCTTGCACCCCAGGGATAAATCCCACTTGGTCACGGTGAATAATCCTTTTAATGTACTGTTGGATCCTTTGGCTAATATTTTAGTGAGGATTTTTGTATCCATGTTCATCAAGGATATCGGTCTATAATTCTCCTTTTTGATGGGGTCTTTGGTTTTGGGAATCAAGGTAATGGTGGCCTCATAAAATGAGTTTGGAAGTTTTCCTTCCATTTCTACTTTTTGGAACAGTTTCAGAAAAATAGGTATTAATTCTTCTTTAAATGTTTGGTAGAATTCCCCTGGGAAGCCATCTGGCACTAGGCTCTTGTTTGTTGGGAGATTTTTGATGAGTGCTTCAATTTCCTTAGTGGTTATAGGTCTGTTCAGGTTTTCTATTTCTTCCTGATTCAGTTTTGGTAGTGGATACACCTCTAGGAATGCATCCATTTCTTCCAGATTATCTAATTTGCTGGCATATAGTTGCTCATAATATGTTCTTATAATTGATTGTATTTCTTTGGTGTGGTTTGTGAACTCTCCACTTTCATTCATGATTTTATTTATTTGGGTCCTTTCTCTTTTCTTTTGATAAGTCTGGCCAGGGGTTTATCAATCTTGTTAATTCTTTCAAAGAACCAGCTCCTAGTTTCGTTGATCTATTCTACTGTTCTTTTGGTTTCTATTTCGTTGATTTCTGCTTTGATCTTTATTATTTCTCTTCTCCTGCTGGGTCTAGACTTTATTTGCTGCTCTTTCTCCAGCTTCTTTAGGTGTAGGGTTAGGTTGTGTATTTGAGACCTTTCTTGTTTCTTGAGAAAGGCTTCTATTGCTATATACTTTCTCTTAGGACTGACTTTGCTGCATCCCAAAGGTTTTGAACGGTTGTGTTTTCATTTTCATTGGTTTCCATGAAATTTTTAGATTCTTCTTTAATTTCCTGGTTGACCCATTCATTCTTTAGTAAGATGCTCTTTAGCCTCCATGTATTTGAGTTGTTTTTGACGTTCCTCCTGTGATTGAGTTCTAGTTTCAA
>NW_027398439.1:0-11468 GCF_003265705.2 Callorhinus ursinus
ATCACGACTAACACCAAGGAAATAGAAACAATTACTAGAAATTATTACCAACAACTATATGCCAATAAACTGAGCAATCTGGATGAGATGGAGGCCTTCCTGGAAACCTATAAGCTGCCAAGACTGAAACAGGAAGAAATTGACAACCTGAGTAGGCCAATAACCAGTAACGAGATTGAAGCAGTGATCAAAAACCTCCCAAAAAACAAGAGTCCGGGGCCTGATGGATTCCCTGGGGAATTCTACCAAACATTCAAAGAAGAAATAATACCTTTTTTACTGAAGCTGTTTCAAACGATAGAAACAGAAGGAAAACTTCCAAACTCATTCTATGAGGCCAGCATTACCTTGATCCCCAAACCAGGCAAAGACCCCATCAAAAACGAGAATTTCAGACCGATATCCCTGATGAATATGGATTCCAAAATCCTCAACAAAATCCTAGCTAATAGGATCCAACAATACATTAAAAGGATCATCCACCACGACCAAGTGGGATTTATCCCCGGGATGCAAGGGTGGTTCAACATTCGCAAATCAATCAATGTGATAGGAAACATTAATAAGAGGAGGGAGAAGAACCATATGGTCCTCTCAGTTGATGCAGAAAAAGCATTTGACAAAATACAGCATCCTTTCCTGATTAAAACTCTTCAGAGTATAGGGATAGAGGGAACATTCCTCAAGTTCATAAAATCCATCCATGAAAAACCCACAGTGAATATCACCCTCAATGGGGAAAAGCTGAGAGCCTTTCCCTTAAGATCAGGAACACGTCAAGGATGCCCACTCTCACCACTATTGTTCAACATAGTACTAGAAGTCCTGGCAACAGCAATCAGACAACAAAAAGAAATAAAAGGTATTCAAATCGGCAAAGAAGAAGTCAAACTCTCTTTTCACAGACGACATGATACTTTATGTGGAAAACGCAAAAGACTCCACCCCCAAATTACTCGAACTCATGCAGCATTTCAGTAATGTGGCAGGATAGAAAATCAATGCACAGAAATCAGTTGCTTTCCTATACACTAAAAATGCAACTGTAGAAAGAGAAATTTGAGAAACGATTCCATTTACAATAGCACCCAAAACCATAAGATACCTCGGAATAAACCTAACCGAAGAGGTAAAGGATCTATACTCTAGGAACTACAGGACACTCATGAAAGAAATTGAAGAAGACACAAAAAGATGGAAAAATATTCCATGCTCATGGATTGGAAGAATAAACATTGTTAAAATGTCTATGCTACCCAGAGCAACCTATACCTTCAACGCCATCCCGATCAAAATTCCAATGACATTTTTCAAATGCTGGAACCAACAATCCTAAAATTTGTATGGAATCAGAAAAGACCCCGAATCGCCAAGGAAATGTTGAAAAGGAAAAACAAAGCTGGGGGCATCACGTTGCCCGATTTCAAGCTCTATTACAAAGCCGCGATCACCAAGACAGCATGGTACTGGCACAAAAACAGACATATAGACCAATGGAACAGAATGGAGAACCCAGATATGGACCCTCCACTCTATGGTCAAATAATCTTCGACAAAGCAGGAAAAAACATGCAATGGAAAAAAGACAGTCTCTCCAATAAATGGTGCTGGGAAAATTGGACAGCCACATGCAGAAGAATGAAACTCGACCATTCTCTAACACCATTCACAAAGATAAACTCAAAGCGGATGAAAGACCTCAATGTGAGACGGGACTCCATCAAAATCCTAGAGGAGAACATAGGCAGTAAACTCTTTGACATCACCCACAGCAACTTCTCTCAAGGTACATCTCCAAAAGCTAGTGAAACAAAAGCAAAAATGAAATTTTGGGACTTCAAAATGAAAAGCTTCTGCACAGCAAAGGAAGCAGTCAACAAAACAAAGAGGCAACCCACAGAATGAGAGAAGATATTTGCAAATGACACTACAGATAAAGGGCTGGTATCCAAGATCTATAAAGAACTTCTCAAACTCAACACCCAAGAAACAAGTAATCAAGTCAAAAAGTGGGCAGAAGATATGAAAAGACACTTCTCCGAAGAAGACCTACAAATGGCTAACAGATGCATGAAAAAATGTTCATCATCATTAGCCATCAGGGAAATTCAAATCAAAACCACATTGAGATTACCACCTTACACCAGTTAGAATGGCAAAAATGGACAGGGAAAGAAACAACAAATGTTGGAGAGGTTGTGGAGAAAGGGGAACCCTCTTACACTGTTGGTGGGAATGCAAGTTGGTACAGCCACTTTGGAAAAGAGTGGAGAGGTTCCTCAAAAATTTAAAAATAGATCTACCCTATGACCCAGCAATTACATTTCTGGGTATTTACCCCAAAGACACAGATGTAGTGAAAAGAAGGGCCATATGCACCCCAATGTTCATAGCAGCAATGTCCGCAATAGCCAAACTGTGGAAAGAGCCGAGACACCCTTCAACAGATGAATGGTTAAAGAAGATGTGGTCCATATATACAATGGAATATTACTCAGCCATCAGAAAGGATGAATACCCAACTTTTACATCAACATGGATGGGACTGGAGGAGATTATGCTAAGTGAAATAAGTCAAGCAGAGGAAGTCAATTATCATACGGTTTCACTTATTTGTGGAACATAAGGAATAGCAGGGAGGACACTAGGAGAAGGAAGGGAAAAATGGGGGGGGGGAATGGAGGGAGAGATGAACCATGAGAGACTATGGACTCTGAGAGACAAACAGGGTTTTAGAGGGGAGGGCGGAGGGGGGATGGGTTAGCCCGGTGACGGGTATTAAGGAAGGCACGTACTGCATGGAGCACTGGGTGTTATACGAAAACAATGGATCGTGGATCACCACATTAAAAACTAATGATGTATTGTATGGTGACTAACAGAACATAATAAAATTTAAAAAATAAATAAAATGTAAAAAAACAAAAAATATTATAAGAATATAATCATGGGAATTTTTCACCTAACTGAATTGTATCGAAAAATTACGAATATGTAAATATGTGTCAAATATCTCCTTAAGGTTTGGTTGACATACAATACACTGTACATATTTAAAGTATAATCTCTAATAAGTTTTTATATCTGTATGCACTTGTGAATCCAATCCTACAGTCAAGATAAGGAACATATCCATCACTTCAGAAAGTTTCTTTGTACCCCTTTGTAATGCCCCCATCTACCTCTTTAGCCTCCCTCTCTACATCAGCCTACCCCATTTTTGGGCGACCACTGATCTTCTGTTACTATGATTTTTTCCAATAATTTTATGTGAATGGACTCATACAATGTGTATTTTTTTTGTCATTCCTCTTTCTGTCAAGCTATTTCCACATTTGTCCATGTGTTGTGTATATGAATATTTTTTTTCTTTTTTATTGTTGGCCAACATTCCATTATGTGGGTATACCACAATTTGATCTATCCACTCACCTGGTAATGGACATTTTTTTTTTCCAATTTGCAGTTCTTATTTTTAAAAAAGGTGCAATGAACGTTTGTGTATAATCTTTGCTTGAACATATGCTTTCTTTCCCTTGGGTAGATACATCTGGAGTGTAGCAGCTGGATCATATATGGCAGGTGTAGGATCAGCATTGAAATAAACTGGCAAAATGTTTTTCAAAGTGTTGAAATTTTTCATTGCCACCAGCAACGTATGCAAGTTCCATCCTCCACAACCATGTAGGACTTGGTATGGTCAGTTTGTTTATTTTAGCCATTCACAGAGGGGTGTAGTGAGAGTACATTTCCCTAATGACTAGCAATATTCAGCATCATTTCATGTCCTTATTTGAAATTTGTATATTTCTTTTGATTAAGTATTTTATCAAATATGTTTTTCCATTTGTTTATTTATTTATATTTTCCCCCACCTACCTCAGCAACCCTCTGTTTCCTATAGTTAAGAGTCTCTCATGGTTTTTCTCCCTCTCTGATGACTTCCCCTTCAGTTTTCCCTCCCTTCCTCTATGATCCTCTTCACTGTGTCTTATATTCCACATGTGAGTGAAACTGTATGATAATTGTCTTTCTCTGATTGACTTATTTCGCTCAACAATACCCTCCAGTTCCATCCACGTCAATGTAAATGCTAGGTATTCATCCTTTCTGACGGCTGGGTAATACCCCATTGTATATGTATACCAACTCTTCTTTAACTGTTCATCTGTTGATGGACATCTTGGCTCTTTCCACAGTTTGGCTATTGTGGACATTGCTTCTATAAACATTGGGGTGCACGTACCCCTTCGGATCCCTACATTTGTATCTTTGGGGTAAATACCCAGTAGTGCAGTTGCTGGGTCATAGGGTAGCTCTATTTGCAACTTTTTGAGGAACCTCCATACTGTTTTCCAGAGTAGGCTGTACCAGCTTGCATTCCCACCGACAGTGTAAGAGGGTTCCCCTTTCTCTGCGTCCTTGCCAATATTTGTTGTTTCCGGTCTTGGTTAATTTTAGTCATTCTGACTGGTGTGAGGTGGTATCTCATTGTGGTTATGATTTGTATTTCCCTGATGCCAAGTGATGTGGAGCATTTTTTCATTTGTCTGTTGGCCATTGGTATGTCTTCTTTTTTTTTTTTTAAGATTTTATTTATTTAGGGGCGCCTGGGTGGCTCAGTCGGTTATGTGTCTGCCTGAGGCTCAGGTCATGATCCCAGGGCAGTGGGATCGAGCCCCATGTCGGGCTCCCTGCTCAGCAGGGAGCCTGCCTCTCCTCACTCTCCCACTCTCTCTCTCTGTGTTAAATAAATAAATAAAATCTTTTTTAAAAAAGTGTAAAAAGCGATTAGCCCTCCATAAGGTAGATGATCCTCATCCAATCAGGTGGAGGACTGAATAGAACAAGAAGAAAGCTGTCAAAATATTTTATAATGAAGCAGGATGGTTGCTGTTTGTGTTTTCCCAGCCTTTCTTGGCCAGCGTGGTTACTGTGGTGACTCAGTGACCGCTGTGGAACTTGGTACAATCTGAAAATACATTTATAATTTTTGCCTGAACCACTCATTTTTCTAATAGCTGTTAAGTGTTGTTTTTATAATGCCATCATTCTTTCTAGATTAATAATTTGGCATTCAGATGTTGGGTAGAGCTTTTCCATTCACTTCTATCATTTACTTATTCATTCACGTATTTATTTTCTTAGTATGACTCATGGATTCCTATTTTGCTCAAAGATTTACCCTCTGACATTATAATTATATATTTTGATGCTCACATTGTCACAGAATTGGGCAGTGTCAGCCCCTTCGAATTGGCTTCTGTGTCCATATGTTGCCTCCCTTGAATTCCCTGAGAATGTATTTTGCTCTGTGAGCCTGAGTATTTCCCAATCCGTGGAAAGAAAATAATGTTGCCAACCTCAGAGCAATGCTTTGAACATTTAAAGACTAAAAGTTTAAAAACAGCGACCTATACTATGTGGCAAGAAGAAAGCTCTCAAAATGTTAGTTGCCCAAAATGTTAGTTAGCTCTCAAAATGATAGTTTATCCAGTTTTGCCTCCTTCATTTTGTCAACCTGCTGCCTCTGACATGAACATGATAGCATGAGTACCAGAGAGAATACCTGGACACGGAGCAGCAAGCAGGGAAGAGCCCACATTTCCATGATGTGAGAACTTCAGTGTCTGCTATGTATGGGAGGAGGCTGTGGGATGGAGCTGGGGAAGAAGCACAGCATCACTGCACAGCTTCCAGTGACCTAAGTAGGGATAAGCAAGCACATGCTCATCCCTTTCCCCTGTGCTTTCTGTTCCTCTCACTTTCCCCTCTATCCCATGTGCTGTCTGATCCTCCGACTCTCGCTTCTAGTAGATCAGCAGAGAAAGGTGTGGACTCTGTGTTTCTGAAATAGGAGAAGAACCAAGTGTGACATTCAGTGAGCACTAGATGTTGTCGAAGAGGAGCTCATGGCTAAAGACTTCCACCTCAAAAACATGTTCATAAAAAGAATCACACGCCTTTATTTTTTGAAAACCAAGGAGGAGTTAGCTGACAGAAACTCAAAGTAGCCCTTAACCTTGTAACTTTCTTGTGAGCTGGAGTCTCTCAGAATAAAAAGAAAGATGCATGAACTGGCAGGTGTGCCCCAAGGATCATTCTTGTCTGAGCCGGGATCCCATTTATGTTTGAAACTAGAGGAAATATGGAGCATGAGGGAGTGAGTTACCTGGAAATAGCTATTTTTGATGGCTAAATTTCTTTGTGTCTGACTGTAGTAGTGAAAATCAGAGAAAGAGGGAAAACTGAAGCTAGTGATAATATGCAGTACTTAGCAAAGTTTCAGTCTGTGTAAAAAGCATTGTTGATTATACCAAATTATGTGTAGTCAGCCTGACTACTAACCACACAGTAAGCTCTTGTTTTCTTGGAATCCAAATACCCTGAATTTTACCTTTAACTTCGTGTCACCGTTTTTATAGCTTTCTTTACACAGATAATGTATTTTTATTGTGGAAAATGTAGCAATTATGGATAAGCAAAGTGGGGCTCCCTGTTTGGTTCATTTGGATCCAACAGAATGACATACAGAGCAAATGTGTCAAGACCTTATTCAAATAAACTCTTTTCAGAGTGGATACCCAGAGCCAGCACAGACTTAGCAAACCTTATATATCCCTTAATACTATCCAATACAAAAATCAGTGATGCTGAACATGCCAGATTTTCAAGTGCCTTTGGGATTATCAAAGGCAGGTTAAATAATGCAAGGTCTTGATCTGGAGTTCAGAATATATCGAATCCATTGACAAATCAATGGTGCTCTACTGTATATGGATACTCAATAGAAGAGGTGACCTTATTTTCCAGTTATTCTGGATAAGAGACAGTTTACATATATAAGAAACGAGAGGGGACAATTGCTGGTAGATACAAGTTAAGGGTTGCCCAGGAATAATTTCATATGGATCAACTATCCCAAGGAAGAGGCAGGATGCCATTTCTGTACCAAGAGGTGGATGGAATTTGCCTGTTGAATGCTGAAATCAAAAACAACACTTCACTTTACAGATTAAACTATCCTGTTTTCTCTTAAAAAACTGAATTGACTGCGTGTGTGTTTCTTGTGTTTCTATGTCCCTTCTGGCTCTACTACCTCCTACACATACTCATGGTTATAGTTTATTTATTTGGGGGGGGGTGGTGGTGAACTTTATTGTATGTAAATTTCACCTAAAAAAAAAAAAGAAAGAAGGCGACAGTCGCACATCAGTGGGTCCTGTTGGTTATAGTTTAAACTCAGTAAAGACCAGCATCAGATCTCCAATTCAGAGTTAGACATCCCAGAAAAAAAAAAATTTTTTTTTAAATTCTAGGCAAGTGATGGACACAGAGGGATTGTTCCAGTTAAGTGAAAATCCAGAAAGCTGGCTGATCCCATGAGGTCAAGCTCCCAATCTCCATCCTCCCTCCGCTGTGTGGAGCCCCCTGGTCTGAGACTCAGAGCTGCCATCCTGGATCTCACCACCAGGTGACATCACATTTGTCTCCATTTTTGTTATTCTTTTTTTATGAAAAAGAGTGCATTACAAAGAGTAAAAAATATCACAAAATAGCTATGATACCAATTCTGCTTGGAAAATTCATATGTATATTAGAGAAGATCCATTTGCTTTTGACCCCAAACTACATCGTGTGTATTGATTTATCTCTTGCCTCATCACTGTCAGCTGATGTACAGTGTGGACTGGGCAAAATGTTCCTTACCCTCTTCCCAATAGGGCATTCTCCCTCCATTACCCCAACATTGTATAGGCTGCCCGACCTTCTCCCACTCCCTTTCACCCCCTGTTCATGACAAAGGACACAGCTTCCCGGATCCCACTCAGATTCCCCGTCCTCTCAGTCACCTACCCCTTGTTCTACCCTAAACCACCCTTGAAATACCTGCCACCATCTTCCAAGGTGCACCACTGCTACCTGGTGTTTCATCTGCAGGCACCAAAGTGTATGTTTTCACCATATTCTTTTACACCTACCAGTTTTTCCGGACAGAATCAGAGTCATTTTTCGTAAGTTTAATGCCTGGGATTTTGGAAGATATTATTTGTTTATTCTTTGCAGAAGCTTCAGAGAAAAGTTTGATATTAGTGGTACTTTGGTGCCACCTTGTGACAAAACTCTGCACTGTAGCTTGAACGTGTCTGGGAAGGAAAGTGGGAGGGAGGGGCTCTGACCCAAACTCACCAGACTGAACTTTCTTGAAGTCAGGATGGAAATGATAGAATTCTTTGGGTACAGCGTATTGATGGCTTTCTCTAGACATTTTATACAAATGGAATCATACAATATGTTGTCTTTCGCATATTGAGCTTCTTTCTCTTGGCTTAACGTTTTCAAGTTTCAAATATTGTAGAATGTATCAGTATTTCATTAATTTTTTTGGCCAAATATACCACATTTTATTTACCCATTCATTAATAGGCAGACATTTGAGTTGTTTCCGCTTTTGGCCAGTATGAATAACGATGCTATGTACATTCCTATACTAGTTTTGTTTTTCTTTAAATTTTTTTATTGTTATGTTAATCACCATACATTACATCATTAGTTTTTGATGTAGTGTTCCAAGATTCATCGTTTGTGCATAACACCCAGTGCTCCACGCAGAACGTGCCCTCTTTAATACCCATCACCAGGCTAACCCATCCCCCCACCCCCCTCCCCTCTAGAACCCTCAGTTTGTTTTTCAGAGTCCATCATCTCTCATGGTTCGTCTCCCCCTCCAGTTTCCGCCCCCTTCATTCTTCCCCTCCTGCTATCTTCTTTTTTTTTTTTTCTTAACATATATTGCATTATTTGTTTCAGAGGTACAGATCTGTGATTCCACAGTCTTGCACAATTCACAGCGCTCACCATAGCACATACCCTCCCCAATGTCTATCACCCAGCCACCCCATCCCTCCCACCCCACCCCCAATCTATATGTTTATATAGACATATGTTTTCATTTTTCCTGGCTGTGTGCCTAGGAGTGAAATTGTTGAGTCATTTAGTAACTCTCTGTTGAACTGTTTGAGGAACAGCCAGACTGTTTTCATGACCCTGACAGTGTTGAGGAGTGCAGGCATAGTCTGTCGTTTTTCTTCTGATTGGACTCCTGTTACGAGTTTTGAGAAAGAATATCGTAGAGTTGAAGTGCCTTTCTGTCACTTCATATTTAGGAGGACATGATACCCACGTGACATCGCTTGGTCACTGGAGATGCTGACCTTCATCACAGGGCTAGGGTGGTATTTGTCTAGTTTCTCCAGTGTACAGTAACTATTTTCCATTCACCTATTCTATTCTCTGAAGTGAGTCACTAAGTCTGTCCTGCCCTCAGGGGTAAGAGTCAGATATGGCTCACCTCATGGAGGCAGGGTATCCACATATATTATTCGGAGTTATTTAAAGATAGTTTATCTCATGGAATCCATTTTTGTTAATTCAAACATTTATATGACAATATGGATTCATGCATACATATTTTCTCAGGTTTTTTCAAATGGCTACACCCCAAAAGAAGGTCTAGTATCATGATTTCTTTGATACTCATTTCTTTGAAAATGGATTTTGACTGAACACCCAGGAAACTGCAAAAGAGTTCCCTAACTTTGCCATTATATATCACTACCATGGTATTGTCTAAATATGGTATGTTAGACAATGCTTTCAGATAATATATTTAGCCATGGCAGAGTTTGGAATGACATTATACTTTCATATGATTTTATTCCATGATTGATTTCCTTGAAAAAGAAATAAAAACATATGACAGAGTTTATTGAAATGATGATAGCAAATTCTTGCTAACATGCATAAAACGTATTTGCAAAATCCATTCAATGACGCAAAATTATAAGATATGTCAGAGAAAATGTGTGCTTCATTTGAAAGCCCATTGTGAAAAGCACGGTACTTCAGTTATCTGACTCCTATTCTATGGAAGGTATTTTACAACTCTAGCTTTTATGTAGTTGATCCCATTGTAATATAATCCTTGTCTTACCCAAGCAATTGAATTCTGATCTGGGGATAGGAGAGCCTTTCCTTTTGGGGAAATAGTTGTTTGCATCCATTGAACAATCATTTCAACATTATAGATATGTACATGTGATAAAGAAGTGGCTGTTAAGTTGGTAAGTGTAATTTCCACGGAAGCATGAAGGAACATGGCCTAGTTACATAATGCGTGAAGACTGAGTTGGAGAGAAGGTGCATGGAGATGTAAATTGAGTATGGAGAATTTTTCTTAGAATTTTGGTGCAAAGGTGAAAGTATATGGAAAGAGGAGAGTCACAAGAGTTGTGGAGAGCGGCCCAGAGCATTAAAGCATATTTGTAAATCACCAATTATAAGAGACTTGAGCAGGCTGAAATCTTAAAGGGAAGGAGCTATCTCTTCTTTGATTTAACATCTGAATTTACCACTCCACCCTTCCCACACTTTACTTACTTGTTTCTGTTCTGGAGAAGTCTGATTCTTAACTAAAAGGATGGTATAGAGTTCGGTATTAATGCCTGGTAAGTAGATGAATGGATGAATAGATGCAGGAGGTGTCAAACGTGTCCTGGGAAACCACTGATTTTTGCATCCTAGGACAAAGCTTCAGGCAGCTAATGAACCTGTGGTGTTGGGTGGTTGAGAGGCTGCAGCTTCTCAGGATTCAGCAACTGATGGCTGCAAGATGGGAGGCATTTCAAGTGTGGAGGACCAGCCTGAGCATTGCAGTTGCTGTAGAAACCTGACATCACTGTGGGATGTTAACGATTTTTTAATAGAGACAGATATGTCCTGGGAAGAAGAGCATGTCTGCCTTCAGGTGGTTGGGACTCATCTGGGAGAGTGGGTCTCTGTGATGGGGGCTGAAATGCCCCGAGGTGTGACTAGACAGCAGGATTCAGTTCCAAGTCACCTCTTTCTGACTTTGGGATGTGGTGCCCTGGTTGTTACTTACGGAAAGCCATTGGGATCCCATCTGACCCCAGTGAGTGTGAGTCCTGCTCCAGGGGTGTCCTGGAGCTATTTTTCTTCCAATTCAGGGGTGTGGGAGGTAAGACGGGTGATGACTCTGAGCCCCAAGTCCCCCTTTGTACAATGGGGATGAGAATGCTTCATCCACAGGGTCACTGAGAACAGTCAGTGATGCACAGGAGCGAGCCCATGGCCCAGTGGTTATTGTGGGATCATGAATGCCTGTATGAATTAAGGACACTTCTTATTCCTTTCCAACTTTATTGTTAAGGGATAGATAAGGAAAGGAGGGGGGAAAAAAAGGGCTCTGGTGAAAAATCCATTAAAATGTGATTGTTAGGGCTATGACCCATTGTAGCAGTGTCAATGACACCGAGTTAGTGTCTAGCACGGTGCTGGGCACATAATTACTCCAGGAAAACATAGTGAGTGCTGGATCTATCTCTCCCTGTGCAGCTCTTTGTGCTGGTGGTCAAGCTCACATCAGGGGCCTAAAGGAGGTAGTTTCT
>NW_027398440.1:0-11468 GCF_003265705.2 Callorhinus ursinus
AGCCGGCCACCCAGCCCCACTCACTCTGATGACCTGTGTAGCCCCAGTTGCCCTCCCTGTGTGTGTCTCTGTGTGTGTGTGCACGTGTGTGAGTGTGTGTGTGTGTGTGTGTGAGTGTGTGTGTAAAGAGGGGTCATGGGGGTGGGGCTACCCTGAGCAGGAGCAGGCTGATGAGGGGTCAGATACCCAGTGGGAAGGTCATGTTCAAAGTCAAGGCTGGCTATGTGGGATGGAGTGTGCAGGCGCTGCCCCTTCTGCCCAAGGGTTATTCCGATAGCCCTGCAGGGATGCGTCACTGCGTTCCGGGTGCACGGCTGTGCGCGCACAGGTGTGTGTCTGATCTGGGAGCAGCAAGGGGACTGGGCAGGAGGATGGTGTGAATGGCCAGGCAGGGCTGTGATGCCTTGGGGCCGGCTACTGGTCCCTGTCTTTGCAGAAGTCCATGGAGGAAACGTAGAGGCAGCTGGCGGACATGCCCTCCTCCCTGACAGAGGGGTTGACCCCAAAGGCATCCCAAGAAACAGGTTCTGGGGATTGCCGTTCAAGACTTCCGACACCACACGGACCACTGTCCCAGGAGGTTGTCCACCGGACAGTGGTCCAGGACCGGAGCCCACGGAGGCCGAGGCCGAGAGTGAGAAGGCTGGGGCTTGGTGTTTGTGGTGTGTGGGGACGGGTTGGTGCTGGCCCCACAGGGATGAGCCCCCAGAGGCTCGTGTGGGGCCAGGAGCAACGACTGAGCACAGAGCACCCAGCGGGTGGACTGCAGTTGGGGTGACGTTCCCGTGAGGGTTCCTTCCTGGCTGTGGCTTCTCTGGGAGGCCCTGGGCTGGACTCTGTCTCTGCAAAGGCCCACAGAGAGCAGGCACAGAGGTGAGCTTTTCTCTTCTCACAGCTGCTCTACCACCTGAGGAGCTAGAGCCGGATCTGGAGGGAGGGGTAGTGCCTGCAGTGACTTCCGGAGGAGACCAGGAGCTGGCAGGTGACCTGGCAACTGCCCACGGAGGGCCTGGCGCTGTCCAGAAACAAATGGCACATGCTCCTGCGCCAGCCCCTGCCCCTGCCCCTGCTACATTTCCTGCCACTCCCCCCTTCCCCCAACCCAACCCCTGCTCCTGCCTCGGACCCAGATCCTGACCCGTCTCCTGCGCCTTCCCTTAACCATTCCTCTGCCCCTGCCCCAGCCCCTGCTCCTGCCTGTGCTCTTGTTCCTGCACCTGCCCCTCTTCCTGCTCCTGCCCCTGCCAGAGCTACTGTCCCTGACCCAGATCCTACCCTTGCTCCTGCCCCTGTCCATACTCCTGCCAGAGCTGCTGCCCCTTTCCCAGCCCCTGCCAGTGGTTCCCTTCCTGCCCCTGACCCAGATCCTGTCCCTGCTCCTGCCCTGGATCCTGCACCTGCCACTACTGCTTACCCTGTCCCTCCCCTTGCCCTTGCCCCTGCCCCTGCTCTTACCTCTGTCCGTGCCCCTGTCCCTCCCCTTATCCTGAGCCCTGCCCCTACTCCTGCTCCTGCAGGGCTGCCACGGCCACATCCAGAGGCCACATCCAGAACCCACAGCCCTGCAGGGAGAGCTCCTTGTACAATTACCCTTAGTTCCATCGCCCGAACCCGAGATCCAGCCCGATTGTTTCATCCCCTCCCCGTGTGTTCTTTCTCTCTGGTACATATTAACTGTTATTTTTATCCTTCCATGTCCTATATACTATTTATTATTTGTTTTAAATAAAATTACTTGTTTTCAATTGAACACATCTTGAGCATTAAGTACATGCCCAACGCTGTGCCACCACACCCCAGAACATTGGTGCAGAATATCTCATTCCCCAAAGGAGTCCCAAACCAGAAGCCCTCTCAGCCCTTTTCTCTCCCATCCCAGATCCTGGCAACCCCTATGCTGCTTTCTCTCTCTGTTCCTTTACCCATTCCTGATATTTCTGTAATTGGATTCACACAATAGGGGGCTTGGTGTCTGCCCCCTATTTTCAAAGGGGACTCCTTTTCTTCTGTGTTTATTTGTCATAAAATTTCCCTTATTTGATATTGAAATCCCTGATGGATTACACATCAGATGGAATCAAAGAGGCCACTTTAGGAATTATGGGCACAAACTCGGGGCCGAGACCCCTGGTCCTGCAGGGACACCACAGCCTGACCCCAGACAGGACAGGGCTGGTTCCTTCTGACACCCACACAGAAACCAGGGAAATGCAGAAAGCTGGAAGACACACCACAAAGGGCAAAAGCATTGCTCACAACCCAAGGCCAGAGAAAGGTTTCACCTGACTCTGGTCCAAACCACACTCCCAGTCACTGGGTTCCACAGGGAGGAAGACCAAACACATGCAAGTCCAAGGCGGAAGGATAGGCACGCAGGGAATATGTGTCAGAGATGCGAGAGCTCCTGGGGAAGGACTCTGGCAAAGGAAACCCTTTGGAGGCAGCGCTGGTCACCCTCAGACTGACAGGTGTCTGGTCTGGGGACCAGCAGCCCTGGGGAGAACGTGAGGAAGTAGAGGTCCCCTGGAGAGAACGGTGACAGGTACCCCTGTCTGGGAGAACAGTGAGCAGCACCCATCCCAGGCCACAGGGGCACCCATCCTCAGCCTCGGAGTCAGCCCCAGAAACTCTGGCTCGGCTTTTCACACACGTATTGTCAGGAGTGTTCGTCACAGCGGTGTTGGAGAGAGCAGGGAATGGAACAACACTAATGCCGAAGGAGATGGATGGGATCCACGGTCCCAGTCCTCATTATAGAATGCCCTGCAGCTACTGTCCCGGTGTCATCTGGGGCACAGTATCCGGAAGCCCCTCCCGAGACCCATCCCTCCTGCCATTCTGCCCCTGGGAACATTGAGAATTGTTTGAGGAGGAGGTGGAGAGGATCCAGGATGACAGCGGGTCCAAGGAGAAAGAAGGTCAGCACTGGGAGGACAGATGGACATGCCCTGAGCCACCATGCAGGGCCCGGGTGGGCTGTGATTCCCTCGGATCTCACCCCAAATAAGGACTCCTGATTTATTCACCCAGCTTCTGTGGTTTTACTCCCTCCCTCATTCATTCTCTCCCTCATTCATTCCCCACCTCCAGCCCCCCTCCCTCCCCCTCCCTCCCTCCCTCCTTCTTCCCTCATTCAGCAAAGGATCTGTGGTCCCTGCTCTGTACTGAGCACTGGGGTTTCATCAGTGAGCACCCCCCAAACCACATGGTCACCTCCACTGTGGGAGGTGACAGGGGCAGTCCTCAGGGCTAGCACTGGTGATGGGCACCAGGAATCTGCTCCTGAAAACACAGGCCAGTTGCACAAAGAATGGAGAGACCCATGCTTAGCACTTCCTCTAGAAAAATCTAGTCCTGAAAAGTGATGAAAAGTAAGTATATCCTAGACTTCATGCAATGTGAGTTTAATGGCAGGTACCTACTGATTCCTAGAACCAACAAAGAGTAAATCATCCAGTGTTGACTGGGGTGTTGTGACCCAGCTTTTCTGACCAAATGACACATTTCAGCCAACATCGCCAGGGCCTCTGAGTTTTCCCAAGGGTCTCTGCAATTCTCTGATCCTTCCATCAACCTCCTTGGGAAGCTCTGTCCTGTCATCTTCCTTGTCTCCTGCCTCTTCCGGGAACCTTTTGTGGCCTCCCCGCCAGGGCCACACCCACCAAGACTCCCTGTGCCACCTAGCCTGAAGCCCACATCCCATGCTGGGTCCCGTGAGCCCGGTGCTTTTTGCAAGAACCGTGTGCTCCCTCTGGGGTCACTTGGCATCTCCCTTGCAGTGGCCTGCATCTTCCTGTGCTGGGTGTCCTCTGAGCAGTCTGTGAGGCCGGACTCTACCCATTTCACGGGCACAGAAGTGAGAGTCCAGAAGGTCCAGACGACCTGCTCCCAGTCCCAGCGTGTGGCGCCTGGGTCAAGGATGGTCCACGAGCAGAGGAAGATTTGGGCCCAGGAAGACTGAAGGAGGATGTTGCACAGTGAGCCTGCAGGAGTAGAGTGAGCACTGTGGGGACTTGGCGCTCAGGCCTGCTGGGAAACCACATCTTACCCACAGCAGCTCTGTTCCCAGGGCTGGAGTTTGTCAGGGTAGCCACCCTCCAAGGCTGTAGGCTGACAGTGACTGGCAGGAGAGGAGGTGCATCTGATGCAGGAGAGAACCCTCAGGCAGAGAGGAGGGGGCAGGTGCTCCCCCAGCAGCTGGAGGAACTCGGGGTAGCCACCCTCCCAGGCTGCAGGATGGCAGTGGCTGGCATGGGAGGAGGCACCTGGTCCAGGAGAGAGCCCTCAGGCAGAGAGGAGGGGCAGGCTCTCCCCCAGCAGCAGGTGCACTGGGGCAGGCTGAGGGGGCATCCGTGGACAGCAGTGCCTGCAGCTGGTGTCTCCACACAGACCCCTTCCTCAGGCTCAGCACAAGCTTGTCTGGATGGCCTTTGTCCCCCAAATATCAAGTCTGGCCCAGGACCCTCCTCAAGTCCCGACTCCCAATCCTTTGACCTCAGCTCAAGTGACAAGAAATGGCCAATAGTTAAGGTGGTGTTGGGTGCACAGGGACATTTGCTTTTCTGGCCCGTGCTGTAACATTGCTGGCATTTTAAAGATCTCAGGGCTTTGATTCATAAACGGTAGGATGCCGGGGACCCCAGTCGGCTTTCTGGAAACCTGCCTCTGGGCCTTGCAGCCCTCACATCCCACCAGTTCTGCTCAGAATCCCTCCAGGTCACAGATCCACAGTCTTGGCTCCTCAGATGGCCCGGACGATGCACCTTCAAAAAGCAATCCCGATGGGGCAGCAAGACACACTGTGGATTCCAGCAAATACGCCTCCCAGAAACGGAGGGTACTGCTGGACAAGCTGTCTGAAAATAGCCATGTCAGGGTTCCAGGAAGATACCAGATGCACAGGAGTAACTGAGGAGCATCTGAAGGTCAGGTAGGGGCAGTCAGAGCTTCCAGACACTTCTTCCCTAAAGCTCCTCATTCCTCAGCCTTTCTTCCACTGACTCTGCTTGATTTCTACTTGCCCCAACTGTTTCCATTGCCTTAGGCAGCAGAGACTCACGTATGCCTTTAAATATTTTGGACATTGAATGTCCTCCAGTAGCCACTTCACTACTGGGAAAGTTGGTAGCAAGCAAGAAGTCCCAGAGGACTCCAAGGGTTTGGACTTGGTGTTTCCCTCTCCTGAGATGGGGACACCTGTGGGAGGTACAGGTGGTCAGCTGGGGGAGGGGGCAGGCACCTGACGTGGACAGATGGGGTATAGGTGAGGCCCGAGGCCCCCGGGGTATGTGCCTGGCATTCGGCCTGAACAGTTCTTCAAAGCTGCAGAATGGCTGGGATCATCTTCAGGCTGAGGAGGAATGTGAGGGGAGCAGAGTGGACTGAGGAGGTTCGGCTCAGGCAGGAGAGGGCTGAGCCACTCTTTTGTGGGAAAATTGGGTCAGGTTCAGCCTCACAGGGACAGACCTTGAGGCCATTATGCCATGTGAAATAAACCAGTCCCTAAAGGACCGACACCAGAAGACCCCACTTTTTAGGGATGGAGAGCACTCCCATTCACAGAGGTGGAAGTAGCTGCTGGGTGCCGGGGCTGGGGAAAGGGAATGGGGGCTTAGGGTCTCCTGGTAGAGGTTCAGTTTGGGATGATGAAAACATTGTGGCGATGGACGGAGGTAGCCGGTGCAGAACAGGGAATATACTTATTGCCACTGAAACGAGCTTCATGGTATCAGCTGTATGTCCATTATACCACAATACAAAAGAAGTGAGTCAGGACATTGGGGCCATCGTGAGTCCCTGGAGGGCCCAGGAGCAGGGATCCTGTATCTTAGTTCTCACTCTCATGCTCTGCCCTTTGTTGGGTGACTGAGTTCAGTAAGTGCTTGCTAAGACACAGTGCAGGCAGATGGTCCAGAGAAAGTGCACAAATGCAAACCCACTGGTGGGCACTGAGGAATCCCAAGGGGATGCTTATGCAGACAGAGCGAGTGCCCACATTTCTCAAACCCCAGCACAGAAATAGCCATTTATTTTTTTAAAGATTTTATTGATTTATTTTAGAGAGAGGGAATGAGAGACAGAGAGCACGAGAGGGAAGAGGGTCAGAGGTAGAACCAGACTCCCTCCTGAGCAGGGAGCCCGATGTGGGAATTGATCCTGGGACTCCAGGATCATGACCTGAGCCGAAGGCAGTCGCTTAACCAACTGAGCCACCCAGGTGCCCAGAAATAGCCACTTAAAACCAAGGCAGGAACCTTATATAACCCAGAGGGCTCCACGCTCCTGGAGGCCGATCTAGTGGCCACGTCCAAGGCCTCTGGTGGTGAGGGCACTGGGGGGTCTGAGAGGTGGCTCGGCGCACCCTGGCCCTGAAGCCCCATGGCTGCGGTGAGGTGTAAGGACTGGGAGGAAAGACCCGGCCAGCACCTGTTCTGGCTCAATGGCTGCTACAGGATTGCTCCCAGCCCCAACAGATGTCTGTTTAGATCCAGAGAGAAAACCTTTTCCCTCAATTATTCTTTTTAAAGATGTTTCCTCAGCATTGCCACAGAAAAACATCTGAGATTAAACTGGAGCCGTTCACAGTGAAATGACGGCGAAATGTTCAAAATGTAGTGACCACAAAGAGAGGAACTTGTGCCCCCACGCAGGCCTCCTGTGCACACCAGTGGCTGGGGCGGTGGAGTGCCCATGCAAGCAGTGCTGGGCTCCAGTTTCCCTTAAGCGGACAGAAGTAGGAATCTGCTCTGACAACTCTGCTCAAGGCAGCACCACCTGATGGAGACGGGGGCAGTCCCTTGTGACTTCCAGATGTCCTGGTAATTCTTGGCAACAGCCATGGATCTCAGCTTCTTCATGACCCAGGGAATGATGTGGGGCCAGCCCAGCAGCCTCGGGTCCCACAAATCCTCCAGGGGACAGCACAGCAGCCATGGGTCCTGGCCTCTGGGGGCAGCCCCTCATGAGTTCTGTGTGTCCTGGTGATTCTTGTGCATGGCCCGAATCTCAGCTTCTACATTACAGGGGCCAGCCCATCAGCCACGGGTCCCACAGGTCCTTTAGGGGACAGCCCAATACCGTGGGTCCCACAGCTCCTCTGGGGACAGCGCCTCATGAGTTCTGGGGCTCCTGGTGATTCTTGGGCACAGCCATGGATCTCAGCTTCTTCATGACCCGATGAATGATTGGGGACTAGCCCAGCAGCCATGGGTCCCACAGGTCCTCCGGGGACACCACCCTGGTGGGCCTGTGTAAGTCCCGTGTGCTACCTCTAGTGTCACTTGGCATTTCCCTTGCAGCGGCCTGCGTCATCCTGCGCTGGGTCTCCTCTGAGCAGTCTGTGAGGCTGCACTGTGCCCATGTCACGGGCACGGAAGCGAGAGTCCAGAAGGTCCAGATGACCTGCTCCCAGTCTCAGCATATGGAGCCTGGGCAGGGAGTGGTCCCTGAGCAGAGGAGGACTTGGGCCCAGGGAGCGTGAGGGAGGATGTGGCATACTGATCCCACAGGAAGAGAGTGAGCAATGTATGGGCCTGGAGCTCAGACCTGCTGGGAGACCACATCACACTGGCTCTGTCCCCAGGGCTGGAGGTTGTCAGGGTATACACCCTCCCAGGCTGCAGGCTGGCAGGGACTGGCAGGAGAGAAGGCACCTGGTACAGAACAGAGCTCTCTTCAGAGAGGAGGGGGCAGGTACTCCCCCAGGAGCAGGGGCACTTGGGCAGGCTGAGGGGGCATCCGTGGACAGCAGGGCCTGCAGCTGGGCTCTCCACATAGACCCTCTCCTGAGGCTCAGAACAAGCTTGTCTGATGGCCTTTGTATCCCAAATAAAAAGTCTGGCCCAGGATCACCCCCTCAAGCCCCAACTCCCAATCCTTTATACTCAGCTCAAGTGACAAGAAATGGCCAATAGTTTAGGTGGGGTTGGGTGCACAGGGACATTTGTTTTTGTGGCCCATGCTGTACCGTGGCTGGCATTTTAAAGATCTCAGGGCTCTGATTCAAAAATGGTAGGATGCCGGGGACCCCAGTCGGCTTTCTGGAAACCTGCCTCTGGGCCTTGCAGCCCTCCCATCCCACCAGTTCTGCTCAGAATCCCTCCAGGCCACAGACCCACAGTTTTGGTTCCTCAGATGGCCCAGACGATGTGCCTTCAAAAAGCGATCCTGGTGGGGCTGCAGGACACACTGCAGATTCCACCAAATCCCCCTCCCAGAAAGTGAGGGTACCACTGGACCAGTTGTCCGAAAACTGACAGATCAGGGTTCCAAGAAGACACCAGAGGCACAGGAGGAGCTGAGGAGCATCTGAAGGCCAGGTAGGGACAGTGAGAATCTCCAGTTTTGCCTAGGGGCAGCTCCCGTCCCCCTAAACCGTCAGTGGGATGCCTTTACTGGGCGATTGGGGGGGACCATGCTGGAGGACCCATGGCTCCACTGTTAGAGGTCGCCGACTTGATCAGTGCACAGGTGGGGAAACCTGGCCACACCCCGAAGAATTTCTAGAAACAGTAGCCATCTCAGTGGTAGCTGAACTGGGAGGTCACCCTTCCAGCTGCCTGAGGTGGGACTGAGCCACAGACCAGCACACTAGCCAGAAATGGAAGAAGGAGAACAAGTTCTTCATTTCATAGGTTCTAAGTCACCGGTTTGTTCCTACGGTCAGTATACTTTGCATCCTGGGAAATCTCTGCCTGTCCAATGTCATGAAAATATTCTCCTCATGTTCTCTGCTGGGGAAGTTCTTGAAAAATCTCTGGTTTTTGGGAAAAATCATCCGAAAGTGACTTTGGTTGGCACAGCCAAGCTGGGAAAAGGATGGATTTTCCCAAAATACTAAAAATAGAACTCCTGTATGATCCTACTATCATGTAGACCTTTTCAGGAAATGTAAGTCAGTTTCTCGAAGTAAGATCTGCACTCTCCCACCCAATCTCCCTGAGGAGGGGCAGCTACCCTTAGCAAACCTCCCCTTGAGGCAGGTGCCTCCCTGGACAAGGGGCTACCCCAGGGCTGGGAGGTCTCCACAGCAGCACACCCAATATCCTGGATACTAGGAGACAGAGTACAGCACCAGGCCAGTGAGGGTCAGGACACACGAACCCAAATATGGCACCTTGGCAAATTAAATATAGAAGCTAAAAGAACTTTTGCATAAAGCAGAAGCAAGAATGTCTCTCTGATCCCCAGCCATTAGACCTTCTTCCCTTAAGCAGGTCAGAATACTCCCATGTGGAACTTTCTCTCCCCGGACCACGGGGATGACGTGCTTATCACCAGAGTCAAGGAATTTAGGACCACGGGGTCTATACGAACACACCTGGTTAAACAAACCCTTATCTTCCTAGTTAACTTCTTTACCGTTTATGGGCCCTAGTCCAAACCCCTGTGTCTGTCAATTCTTCACACACTTACTGCTTCTTTGTCTAAAATGTAGAAGAGCTGTCTGCTCCAGTCACCTCTGCTGGTCGTCATGGACTTGTGAGGCTCCCACCAAAGCAATCAATACATTTTGCTTTCTTTTCTCCTGTCCATCTGTGTTTGTCAATTTCCAGACTCAGCCAGGGACCTTAAGAGGGTTGAGGAAAACTTTTTTCCTCTCTTGCAACACTGTGGGGCAGGGGGTGGGGAGTCAGAAAAATCCATCCCATCTTCCTGGCTTTGGTGAAAACTGACCTCTACTGGGAAGCAGCACAGGACAGTGCATGGCCGGAGAAGCCAGAGAGAGGCACATGGAACATGTAGGAGCTACTTGGCCCCCAGCCAGGGGACTTGGTCCCAGTGACAAGTCCAGGGTGTGATTATGACTATTATAATTGAAGCATCCCGAACATCAGACCTTCCCCACACCAGGCTTCAGGATTGCTGCTCGTTGTAGTTGCTACTGTTGGTTTAGTGACTTTTCTGAACTAACTTTGTCAAGTCTGTATTCTTTGCTGTGTGTATGGCTACTGAATCCCTGTGCTGTTAACTTAGTGGTCAGCCAGTGGCTGGGCAGAGAAGTCACCCCGTGTTTCCAAGCAATGGGCTACAGATTGGAGGTCCCCACAACCTCTTCAGGTTTGAATAATGTGCTCCACTGGCTCATGGAACTCAGAGAAACATATTACTTACTAGATGACCAATTCATTGAAAGGACAGGACTCAGGGCCAGGCAGTTGGAAGCAGTGAGCAGGGCAAGGTGTATAGAAGCAGCTCAGAGCTTCCCTGCTCTCTGAAAGAGGCCTTTGCCCACCTCCACTCTGACCTTCGTCTATACTTCCTAACTGATGACGTCCTTCCTTCGGGCTCATCTGTTAACTCAAGTGAAAGACCCAGTGGGCACCAAAACGACTCCTCAAGTACTAACCACTGTTGCCGTCCTGGTGACTCTTGGGCACAGCCATGAATCTCAGCTTCTCCATGATGGGGGACAGCCCAGCAGCTGTGGATCCCACAGGTCCTCCGGGGGCAGCCCAGCAGCTGTGGGTCCTACAGGTCCTCTGGGGACAGCACCTTAATGGGCTTATGATACTGCAGGTACCTGTTCAGGTGGCTCTCGTCGTGCCACACAGCCTCGATCCCATTGGCCAGGTTGACCCCCTTTGTCTGGTGACAGGCCAAGGTCAGTTGGTGAACCTCTACCACCGACCCCGCAGAAAAGGCCCCCTTTTAGTCAAAGTCGCCCTTGCCCCTGGGGAATGTGCACTTGGGACTGTGGCCAATATTCGTAGCTGAAGTCCTTGTGGGCCGCCTGGTAGAAACCGGGGTGCAGGGTGCCGAAGAGGGGAGACAGGATCTCCATACTCACGTTGTCGCGGAACTTCATGTCCACCTCTGTGCACAACAGGGAGTCCACCTCATGGAGGAATTGTGGAGTTAATCTTAGAAAATATATTGTCAGCCCTAAGGAGTGATTGTGGAAGCAGCTGAAATGTCAGCAGCGTTCCTGTTCTCAGGCTACTGAACACAATGGCCCGGTAGGAGCAGGATCCCATGATCCCCAGGGGCAGGGCCTAGGTTAGGAGCCAGGAAAGAATGTAACCCTCCGTGCCCCCCTTCCTGCACCTGGCGTTTGCTAGCACAAACACCCACTCTTCCCCGATCCCATGACGGCCTCCCTGAGTGCCTGTGCGTATGGGAGAGTGCAGGTCTGCTTCACAGCTTCAGGATACTTGCCATCCCTTTGTCCTCCTTTCCTACACTTTGAGGCATCTGCCTTTGCTTTTCTGATAAAAAATGACATAAAAGCGATGTGCAGAACCCAGCTGCTGCTGCCCTACTTACAGAGGCAGCCCTGCATGGCCGCTCAGATTGGTGTCTGGGAACTTTATTTCAGCACGCGATGACAGGAAGAGCTGCTTACAGAAGCGGCGGATCATCACGTGCTCTGCATGGACGCGTCCTCCCAGCGCGGGGTGCCGGGAACCTCAAGCACCACCACCCTCCGGCCTTCCCGGAGGGGCACATGGGGCCCGGCGGGCAACTGA
>NW_027398441.1:0-11467 GCF_003265705.2 Callorhinus ursinus
CACACCTGTGTTTCATGTAGGCCTTCTCCCTGCTCTGCTGCACTATCTTCCTCTCCCAAAACCGAGCCTTGACCTGGGGGAGAAAAACACATCCACCCTCAGCTGTGCAGGACTGTGCCCCAAACGAAGAGGAGGAAAAAGAAAACACTTACCCAATGATCTAGAGCATTTCTCTCATGAGCTGCGACCTGAAAAACTCAATACACCAAGAGCCCATGTTCAGGGATCTAAGGGTCACTTCCATCACCAACAGGAGGCACGAAGGGGCCAGTATGTTGGGGCAGAACTCAGGTTACCTTGTGTTTGAAGGTGAGCTCTGCCTTCTGCAGCTCATCTTGCATTTCTCCAATTTCTTGTCTGTGAGTTATAATTGCTTTTGTCACATAAATTCAAATGACACCCATAAATCCACAGACTGACAACACAATGAGGGAAACAAGCTGAAGGCCCCATTTAGGGTTAAAGAAAAATCAAACTCTGGATGCTGCCAAGTCTCTGGCAATCAGAGTTGTCTTTATTCTTCTCTACTTCAAATCATTCATCATCAAGGCCCCAAATAACATTGCACTTCGCGCCATCTCAGAGTTGGTCTTTTGTCTGAGACGGTGAGGGCTCCTTTCAGATCAAAGCGAAAAACCATGCTTCACCAACTGTACCCATTAGGATGAAACAGGGGACCATCCTTAGTATTACACCTCCATGGGGAGCCCTGATCCTCAGACCAAGGCTGGGCCTGACACAGACAATCAACCTGAAAGGAATCCTTCCAGAATATGGCTTCATCGGCATGGCAACTCACTCCCAGACATTTCTAGGATCTAGAAGTACAAACCCGCCGCCTCCTTCGAAGATCCTGGAGGAGGAAAAGGCCAATCTTATTGCCGGCAATATGTCCTGAAGTATAAAATGCTGTGACCTGTCACCTAGTCAGGGTGTTATCTCCACGCAACAGATTTCAGATGGAAAACTATCAAATGCATGGAGTCAACTGACTTTAACAAGACTGAGTTCACTGATAGTGAAAGCAGCAAAGGAGGATGCTTAGAAAGACGGGTTTCCTGTGCTGCCCTCAGACTCTTTTGTTCATGGTGTTGGTTTAACCACTTTCAACAGGACAACTGATTTACTCAAGAACACATGCAAAAAGACTCTTAGAAACTGAGTCAAAAGCTCTAGACAGAGAAAGACACATGCATTTGCTTCTTCTCTCTCAGGCAATTCTTCAGCAAATGCCTTCTGGAGCGGCTGTGATGCAGTGGCTCAGGTGGAAGGTGTAGAAGACAGAAAGGTGGTCAGTACACTGTACCTTATGCCCAAAAGAACTTACCAATGAACAGAACTAAGGTGCCAATGACACATGGCAGCCCCCACCCCTGGTGTGGGATGGAATAACACAAAGCTGAGTCTCCAGGGAAGACAGGGAACAGTTTTTGTTTTCAAGCTGAATGAGGGACGCTAAGGTCCTTATCTCCTCCTGAGAAAATAAAGGAAACACTGCACAAAAAGGCAAACTCATATGAGTGAAAGCACCCAATTTCTAAAGAGCACATGAAGAAACATGAGAACCACATGGAGAAGAAGGAAGCTTAGGAGAAAGGCAGCCTGGCAGTGGGAGACAATCTCCCCAGGACACATCAACGAACTCAACAGGAGATCAAAGAGGAGAGTAGCAACAACTATCTGAACAGAGAAGCGACCACTTACTGGAAGGTAGGACATGCGGAGAAGTGAATCCAAGGCGATATTCGGGAGGATAGACGGCGGGGGTGGGACCTCCGCCGGCCGCTTCTGGCAAGTGATAGAGCCACGGAGCACAAAATCGGAACTGTTAGAAGTCGGCTCCGCTGAGGGACGTCGCCGCAGTGGCTAAGCAGTGGGTGGAATCCTCCTGGGACAATGTGGTCTCCAGACCCTTGGGGTCACAGAAAGACCAGGGGAGTTTGAGGGCACCAGAGCTCCCAGGTATCGGAGCGGGGAAGCCGGCTGCAGAGACGGAGCTGAGGCACGGGTTCTCACCTTGGGGTTGCCATAAACTGTGATCCGCGGCCCAGTCGGGCCTCTGCTCCTCCAGCAGGGACCCAACAGGCGGCAGATCCGGGGAAACTCCCCTTCCTTCCCGGGGAGGAGCGGCGCGGGAACGCACCGCAGGGATCTGCTGGGTTTGGAGACTCCACACGGGGTCGGATGCCACAGATAGCAACGCTTGGTCACAGGCTGGGTGAGCACGGAGAGCGGCCGGAGACCCGGGACAAGGGAGTGACTGCTTTTCACTGTGGGCGCACTGAGGAGCGGGGCCCCGAGTTCTCAGCTTCTCCGGGTGGAGACTGGGAGGCCACCATTTTTGCCCTGGTCCTCCAAGGCTGTACGGAGAGCTTGCAGGGAACAAAAGCTCCTGAGATCAAACCCGAGCAGCTTGCTTAGCCCGGACCGACAAGGGCGGGGCAATTCAGCCTCTGGCAAAGACATTTGGAAACGACAGCAACAGGCCTCTCCCACAGAAGATCAGCACGAACAGCCAGCAAGCCAAGACCAAGTTTACAGATCAAGGAGAACGGGAGAACTCCAGCGCTAGGGGAATACTGCACAAAGAAGTCATGGCTTTTTTTTACCATGATTCATTAGTTCATCAAAGTTAATTTTTGTTAACTGTTTTTTTTCTTTTTCTCTTTTTCAACCAAAATCTTATCAATCTCTTAAAAAAAAAAACAAAACATTTTTTATTTTTCATTTTGAGAGTCATATTTTATCCCTTCATAGTGGTTACCCTTATTTTTGGCATATATATATAAGTTGTTCTCTCTTTAAAATTTTGAGATACAGTTTCTTCTAACAGATCAAAATATACCCTAAATCACTAGTGTATGGCTCTGTTCTAGTCTCCTGCCTGATCACATTCTCTCTCTTTTTTCTTTTTTTTTAATCTTCTTTCTTTGTTCAAACAACTTCTTATCTTATCAAGTCCTTTTATAAAATCTTTTATAATTTTCATCTTTACAGTATCTTCTATCCCTTCATTGTATCAACCCTTATTTTGTACATATATGTCTTTCTTCCTTTAAAATTTTAGGAGGCACTTTTTTCTAACAGACCAAAATACGCCCAAAATCTAGTGTGTGGCACTGATCTATGCACTAGCCTGATCATATTTGATCACATTCTGCTTTTTTTGTATTGTTCTGTTTTTGTTTTTATCTTTTTTTTCTTTTTTTTCCTCTTTCTTTTTTCTTTCTTTCCCTTTCTTTTCCCTTGGTTTCAGGTCTTTTCGGATTTCTATACAGTATATTTGCTGGGGACGTTGTAAACCTGTTAGCATTTTGTTCTCTCATTCATCTATTCTCCTCTGGACAAAATGACAAGACGAAAGAAATCACCTCAGCAAAAAGAACAAGAGGTAGTACCGTCAGCCAGGGACCTACTGAATACGGACATTAGTATGATGTCGGACCTAGAGTTCAGAATCATGACTTTAAAGATACTAGCTGGGCTTAAAAAAGCGTGGAAGTTATTAGAGAAACCCTTTCTGGAGAAATAAAAGAACTAAAATCTAACCAAGTCGAAATAAAAAACGCTATTGAGGATGTGCAATAAAAACTGGGGGCACTAACTGCTAGGATAAATGAGGCAGAAGAGAGAATCAGCGATATAGAAGACCAAATGATGGAAAATAAAGGGGCTGAGAAAAAGAGGGAGAAACAACTACAGGATCTCGAGGGCAGAATTCGAGAGATAAGGGATATGATAAGACGAAACAACATTAGAATAATTGGGATCCCAGAAGAAGAAGAAAGAGAGAGAGGGGCAGAAGGTATATTTGGAGCAAATTATAGCAGAGAACTTCCCTAATGTGAGGAAGGAAACAGGCATCAAAATCCAGGAGGCACAGAGTACCCCTCTCAAAATCAATAATAATAGGTCAACACCACGGCATCTAATAGTAAAACTTACGAGTCTCAGAGACAAAGAGAAAAATCCTGAAAGCAGCTCGGGAGAAGAGATATGTAACCGACAATGGTAAAAATATTCGATAGGCAACAGACATATCCACAGAGACCTAACAGGCCAGAAAGGACTGGCAAGATATCTTCAGAGCAATAAATGAGAAAAATATGCAGCCAAGAATACTATATCCAGCGAGGCTGTCATTGAAAATAGAAAGAGAGTTAAAAAGCTTCCAGAAAAAACAAAAACCAAAGGAATTTGCAAACACGAAACCAGCCCTCCAAGAAATATTGAAAGGGGTCCTCTAAGCAAAGAGAGAGCCTAAAAGCAGCAAAGATCAGAAAGGGACACAGACAACATACAGTAACAGTCACCTTACAGGCAATACAATGGCACTAAATTCATACCTTTCAATAGTTACCCTGAATGTAAATGGGCTAAATGCCACAATCAAAAGACACAGGCTATCAGATTGGATTAAAAAACAAGACCCATCAATATGCTGTCTGCAAGAGACTCATTTTAGACCCAAAGACACGCCCACATTGAAAGTGAGGGGGTGGAAAGCCATTTACCATGCTAATGGACACCAAAAGAAAGCTGGGGTGGCAATTCTTATATCAGACAAACTAGATTTTAAAACAAAGACTGTAATAAGAGATGAGGAAGGACAATATATCCTACTTAAAGGGTCTATCCAACAAGAAGATCTAACATGTGTAAATATCTATGCCCGAACATGGGAGCAGCTAATTATATAAGGCAATTAATAAAAAAAGCAAAGAAACACATTGACAACAATACAATAATAGTGGGGGACTTTAACACCCCCCTGACTGAAATGGACAGATCATCTAAGCAAAAGATCAACAAGGAAATAAAGACTTTAAATGACACACTGGAGCAAATGGCCTTCACAGACATATTCAGAACATTCCATCCCAAAGCAACGGAATACACATTCTTCTCTAGTGTCCATGGAAGATTCTCCAGAATTGATCACATAATAGGTCACAAATCAGGTCTCAAACGGTACCAAAAGATTGGGATCATTCCCTGCCTATTTTTAGACCACAATGCTTTGAAACTAGAACTCAATCACAAGAGGAAAGTCGGAAAGAACTCAAATACATGGAGGCTAAAGAGCATCCTACTAAAGAATGAATGGGTCAACCAGGAAATTAAAGAAGAATTCAACAAATTCATGGAAACCAATGAAAATGAAAACACAATTGTTCAAAATCTTTGGGATACAGCAAAGGCAGTCCTGAGAGGAAAGTATATAGCAATACAAGCCTTTCTTAAGAAACAAGAAAGGTCTCAAATACACAACCTAACCCTACACCTAAAGGAGCTGGAGAAAGAACAGCAAATAAAGCCTAAACCCAGCAGGAGAAGAGAAATCATAAAGATCAGAGCAGAAATCAATGAAATAGAAACCAAAAGAACAGTAGAACAGATCAACGAAACTAGGAGCTGGTTCTTTGAAAGAATTCACAAGATTGATAAACCCCTGGCCAGACTGATCAAAAAGAAAAGAGAGATGGCCCAAACCAACAAAATCATGAATGAAAGAGGAGAGATCACAACCAACACCAAAGAAATACAAACAATTATAAGAACATATTATGAGCAACTCTATGCCAGCAAATTAGATAACCTGGAAGAAATGGGTGCATTCCTAGAGATGTATCAAGTACCAAAAGTGAACCAGGAAGAAATAGAAAACCTGAACAGACCTATAACCACTAATGAAATTGAAGCAGTCATCAAAAACCTCCCAACAAACAAAAGCCCAGGGCCAGATGGCTTCCCAGGGGAATTCTATCAGATATTTAAAGAAGAATTAATACCTATTCTCCTAAAACTGTTACAAAAAATAGAAATGGAAGGAAAACTTCCAAATTCATTTTATGAGGCCACCATTACCTTGATCCCAAAACCAGACAAAGACCCGATCAAAAAGGAGAATTACAGACCAATATCTTTGATGAACATGGAGGCAAAAATTCTCACCAAAATACTAGCCAATAGGATCCAACAGTACATTAAAAGGATTATTCACCACGACCAAGTGGGATTTATCCCTGGGCTGCAAGGCTGGTTCAACATCCGCAAATCAATCAACGTGATACAATACATTAACAAAAGAAAGAACAAGAATCATATGATCCTCTCAATAGATGCAGAAAAAGCATTTGACAAAGTATAGCATCCTTTCTTGATCAAAACTCTTCAGAGTATAGGGATAGAGGGTACACACCTCAATATCATAAAAGCCATCTACGAAAAACCTACAGCGAATATCATTCTCAATGGGGAAAAGCTGAGAGCTTTTCCCCTAAGGTCAGGAACGCGGCAGGGATGTCCACTCTCACCACTGCTATTCAACATAATATTGGAAGTCCTAGCCACAGGAATCAGACAACAAAAAGAAATCAAAGGCATCCAAATCGGCAAAGAGGATGTCAAACTCTCACTCTTTGCAGATGATAGGATACTTTATGTGGAAAACCCAAAAGACTCCACCCCAAAACTCCTAGAACTCATACAGTAATTCAGTCAAGTAGCAGGCTATAAAATCAATGCACAGAAATCAGTGGCATTCCTATACACCAACAACAAGACAGAAGAGAGACAAATCAAGGATTCGATCCAATTCACAATTGCACTCAAAACCATAAGATACCTAGGAATAAATTTAACCAAAGAGGCAAAGGATCTGTACTCAGAAAACTATAAAATACTCATGAAAGAAATTGAAGTAGACACAAAGAAATGGAAAAACGTTCCATGCTCATGAATTGGGAGAACCAAAATTGTGAAGATGTCGATGCTACCTAGAGCCATCTACACATTCAATGCGATCCCCATCAAAATGCCATCCACTTTTTTCAAAGAAATGGAACAAATAATCCTAAAATTTGTATGGAACCAGGAGAGACCCCGAATACCCAGAGGGATATTGAAAAAGAAAAGCAAAGCTGAGGGCATCACAATTCCGGATTTCCAGCTCTATTACAAAGCTCTCATCAACAAGACAGTATGGTACTGGCACAAAAACAGACACATAGATCAATGGAACAGAATCGAGAGTCCAGAAATGGACCCTCAACTCTATGGTCAACTTATCTTTGACAAAGCAGGAAAGAATGTCCAATGGGAAAAAGACAGTCTCTTCAACAAATGGTGTTGGGAAAACTGGACAGACACATGCAGAAGAATGAAACTGGACCATTTGCTTACACCACACACAAAAATAGACTCCAAATGCTTGAAAGACCTAAACGTGAGACAGGAGTCCATCCAAATCCTAAAGGAGAACACAGGTAGCAACCTCTTCGACCTCAGCCGCAGCAACTTCTTCCTAGAAACTTCACCAAAGGCACGGGAAGCCAGGGCAAAAATGAACTATTGGGATTTTATCAAGATAAAAAGCTTTTCACAGCAAAAGAAACAGTCCAGAAAACCAAAAGACAACAGACAGAATGGGAGAAAATATTTGCAAATGACATATCAGATAAAGGGCTAGTATGCAAATCTATAAAGAACTTATCAAACTGAACACCCAAAGAACAAATAATCCAATCAAGAAATGGGCAGAAGACATGAACAGACATTTCTCCAAAGAAGACATCCAAATGGCCAACAGGCACATGAAAAAGTGCTCAACATCGCTTGGCATCAGGGAAATCGAACTCAAAACCTCAATGAGATACCACCTCACACCAGTCAGAATGGCTAAAATTAACAGGTCAGGGAACGACAGATATTGGCGGGGATGTGGAGAAAGAGGAACCCTCCTACACTGTTGGTGGGAATGCAAGCTGGTGCAACCTCTCTGGAAAACAGTATGGAGGTTCCTCAAACAGTTGAAATTAGAGCTACCATTCAATCCAGCAATTGCACTACTGGGTATTTACCCAAAAGATACAAATGAAGGGACCTGAAGGGGTATGTGCACCCCAATGTTTATAGCAGCAATGTCGACAATAGTCAAACTGTGGAAAGAGCCAAGATGTCCATCGACAGATGAATTGATAAAGAAGAAGTGGTATATGTACACAATGGAATATTATGCAGCCATCAAAACGAATGAGATCTTGCCATTTGCAATGACGTGGATGGAACTGGAGGGTGTTATGCTTAGTGAAATAAGTCAATCAGAGTAAGACATGTATCATATGACCTCACTGATATGAGGAATTCTTAATCTCAGGAAGAAACTGAGTGTTACTGGAGTGTTTGGGGGTGGGAGGGATGGGGTGGCTGGGTGATAGACATAGGGGAGGGTATGTGCTATGGTGAGCGCTGTGAATTGTGCAAGACTGTTGAATCACAGATCTGTACTTCTGAAACAAATAACGCAACATATTTTAAGAAAAAAGGAAAAGAAGGAGATATCAGGAGAGGAAGAATGAAGGGGAGTAAGTCAGCGGGGGAGAAGAACCAGGAGAGATGATGGACTCTGAAAAACAAACTGAGGGTTCTAGAGGGGAGGAGGGTAGGGGGATGGGTTAGCCTGGTGATGGATATTAAAGAGGGCACATTCTGCATAGAGCACTGGGTGTTATGAACAAACAATGAATCATGGAAGAGTATGCCAAAGCAAATGATGTAATATATGGTGATTAACATAATAATAAAAAATTAAAAGAAAAAAGACAGATATGAGAAAAGACATTCACAAAATCATGATCACAGAACAATGTGAGGATTCCTAACATGACAGGATCATGCAGTGCAACAAAGAGAGCCCTTAAGGCAAAAGAGAATCAGGAGAAAGTAAGCAAAGTGGAAAATAGTTCAAGTCAAAGAACTCAGAAATGGCTTTCTTAGTGGCTTTCATTCATATATATATGCACATACATACATATATACACATCTTCCCCTCTTCACATTGAAAATGCTCTGTTTGGCATTAAGAGGAAGGGACTGTACAATTTGGCCAGCCATCGCCCTTCCTCACTCAAGTGTCTTGTGGGGATTTTCCACAGATCTTGGAGGGCAGGGCTGAATGATGGGTTCATTACCTCACTGTGAAATCATCCATACTTCCTAGTCCTTGAAAGACCAATCCTCATCATGATGGTTCTAAGTGAAAACCCAGCTCACTGCTCCATAGGAATTTCAGTGCCCAGATGCCAACTCTCTACTGTGGTAAACAGCAAGTGAAGATGCTGCACTCACGTCACCCAGTGAACCAAAAGCCTCCCGGAGCCACTTTAAGGTAAAACTCAACAGCCAACTCCTACCACATCCTCATCCTTGACCCTCTTCTCTCTCTCAGCTTGCAAGTGAGCCAGTGCCCAATGAAGGGTGTCATTTAACTTTTCATTACCTGCCTCAACCTTTTTGATGTTCTCCTTCAACAAAACATTTTGAGTGAGTAATAATAATGCATTCCTTGGGGCACATGGGTGGTATCTGGGTCGCACCATCGGTGGAGTGTCTGACTGTTTTCGTTTTGGCTCAAGGCCTGATCTCAGGGTTATGGGATTGACCCCTGCATCAGGCTACAAACTCAGCATGGAGTCTGCTTGGGATTCTCTCTCTCCCTCTGCCCCCCACCACTCACTCTTTCTCTCTTTTTCAAATCAATCAATCAATTAATCCTTAAAATGATGATGATGATGATAACTCACTATTATTATTTTTGTTGTTAGGACACAATTCAGGCAAAGAAGGGATTCTTATCTTCAATTTCAGAACGTCTTCAGTGAGAAACTCATCTTTATTCAGAGTTTCTGGAAGATGTTTCTTGCCTTCCCTGATCTATAAAACATATGAAGAAGGAATCAGAATTCAAAAATAGCATCATATAAGACAAACCTATCTACTAATGTGTGACCCCTTTCAAATTAGAGAGGCAGTGCTCTGCATTTGTGAAGCATCTCTCGAATCAGGACAGTTTCTGGACCACATGAAATAAGTCAATAGGATGAACTACAAGAGGTGGTAGTAACCAAAATGAAATCACAAAAAGTATTTGAAAGGGTCCTGATACCTTCAGCTTCCAAAGGGTTATTTCCTTAGCAAGCTCCCTGTTTCCTTGTCTAAGTAGATGGATCTTCTCATTTATTTCTTGTAAGGTAACTAAAAGGAGAAAAAAGAATCTCTAAGATAATTAGCAAAACCAGTGACATTGACTATCCCAGGGTATGAGCTCCAGAGACACATTCTCTGACACTTGGGTGAAACTAACTTGTTAGCATTCTCATTGTGCCCGAAGGAAACAAGCTTTACCAGCATTTGAACCCTAAGACAACCAATTTCGGGGAGATTCCTACTTAAAATTGTTTTCAAAGTTAGAGAAACGCAATCAAATGTCTTCTAAGTTTTCTCCCATCTGTAAGCACCATTCTTGGAAAATGCAATCACTGCAAATGCTGATGTCATCCCCAGATATGTAACAGAAAAAACAAGCATGCTGTCAACTAACATTTCTCTCCTCCAATGATTAAGGTGCAAAAATATGTCCCTGCAACCACCCAAAATGAACAAAACCATCCTTTGCTCCTGCTCAACGCCACGTCCATTTCCATGTCCTCCTTGGAATTCCACACAAGGAAAGCTCAAAATGGCAATTGAGTGACAACCCCCTGGCCTTCAGTGACATCCTGCTGCTCACAGATTGCCTGTCATGAACCTTAGGCGGGGGCTCTGGAAGACAAGATCTTTGAATCAAACACAGTTGGGGAAAAACTCCACGTTACAGCATCTCGGGAGGGCCTGGATAACTCACACTCCCTGGAACACAAGCTTTTCTCATCCCAACATGAGAAGGTTACCCTCCACCCTGACAGGAAAACAACATTCATTAAGCACCCCAACACAGATGGATAACACATTGGAGGTCAAGAACAGAGACTCCTCTAACTGGCACTTAATTCTCTCATCCTGGGGAACCTGCGTGGCTCAGTCGGTTAAGTGTCTGCCTTCAGCTCGGGTCATGATCCCACATCAGATCATGATCCCACCTCGGGCCCTGGGATCCCACATCTGGTTCTTGGCTCAGTGGGGTACACGTTTCTCCCCCTCCCTCTGCCAGCCACTCTGTCTGCTTGGGCTCTCTCTCTCTGTCAAATGACTAAACAGAATCTTTTAAAAAATAATACTTCTCTCATCTTACCTCAAAGTGCAAACTTCTCTTCTATTGGCCCAATGTGAGCGCTCCCGTGCCCTGAGACCTCTCTTCTCACCACCCCCATTGCTGCACTCCCAGGGACGAACACCAGTATTTGAGGGTTTGCTAAGTGCCAGGCAGCCACCGTGGCCATCAACAGACAGCACCGCGGAATCACCACAACCTCTGAGGCATGGACACAACACGTCACCCGCACTGGCACACGTTCCTTTCAACTCATTCTCCCCTGGCAGGAAAGGCTCCCTCCACCTCAGACTCAAAACCATGGTTTCAACCTCTCTTGTGACACACACTCTGCCTGGCAATATGTGGCTTCTTCTCTAAGTGTGGCCTGCTTGCTAGACTCAAAGAGTGTTTCCTCATCTCGACATTTCACCAAGA
>NW_027398442.1:0-11464 GCF_003265705.2 Callorhinus ursinus
AGCCAACTTCTAAAAGGTCCGATTTTGTGCTCCGCGGCTCTAGCACTTGCCAGAAGCGGCCGACGGAGGCCCCTCCCCCGCCGTCTATCCTCCCGAATATCGCCTCGGATTCACTTCTCTGCACGCCCTACCTTCCAGTAAGTGGTCGATTCTCTGTTCAGAGAGTTGTTGCTACTCTCCTGTTCGATCTCCTGTTGAGTTCGTAGTTGTTCAGAATGGTTTGATCCCTATTCAGCTGAATTCCTGAGACCAGACGAAATCTAGGTCTCCTACTCCTCCGCCATCTTGCCTAGTTGTCCTTCTCTTTAGGCTCCTCTTGGTTCTAGCAGCTTCTCATACTTTGTTTTTAAGGACCTTGGCAATTTTAAGGAATATAAGTCAAGAATGCTGTAGGCTATCTCTCAAGATTTTTCTGTTTTCCTTATTAAACTGGAGTTATGGGTTTGGAGGAGAAAGACCATAGAGCGCAAGTATCATGTTTCATTACATCATATCAATATCCTTATGACTTATCACTTTTTTTTTCAAAGATTTTATTTATTTGACAGAGAGATATACAGCGAAAGAGGGAACACAAGCAGGAGGAGTGGGAGAGGGAGAAGCAGGCCTCCCGCGGAGCAGGGAGCCTGATGCAGGGCTCAATCCCAGGACCGCTGGGACTGTGACCTGAGCCAAAGGCAGACACTTAACGACTGAGCCACCCAGGCGCCCCAGTGATTTATCACTATTAACATTAACCTTGATCACCTGGCTGAGGCAGTGGAAATCAGGTCTCTCTACAGTAAGGTTCCTCATTTATTCCCCCTTCCCATACTATACTCTTGGGGAGTACACACTCCTAAGCCCACACTTTGGGAATGCAGAGTTAGGACCACCTTCTGTAGGGCAACAATCTACGTAAGTTGTTTGGAATTCTCCCACAGGGGAGATTTGCTTATGCTCCTCCATTTATTTATTCAATCTTTAACTATATCAGTATGGACTATTGGATATTTTATGCCTCGTGTTATATTCCAAAATTACTTAAGTTTTTGCTCAAACTGCATCAGCTTTGGCAATTGGGAGCTTTTTCAGTTAGTTATTATGTCTCCTTGACATACCCATTTTGAGTATTTTCTTACTTTCTGGCACCACCAGATACTCCAGGATTATCTTGTCTATTTCTTGCACTAGTCCCAGAATCAGTCATTTTTCTAAAAATTCATGGTTCCTTTTATGGAGAATGGAATTAGAAACATTAAAAATGCCTCTGGTTCTTGTGCTTTTTACGATCTCTGTGCTAGTAACAATTGAGGGTGGACAAGTCTTTATCGTGGGGGCTGGAATGTATCTTGTAGGATCTTTAGCAGCATCTTTGGCCTCTACCCACCAAATGCCAATAGCACACCCATCCCCCTAAGTTGTGACAACCAACGTCTCAAAGACATTGGTCAAATTGTTATAAACAATTACTTTAGTCCCAAGTCTGAAGAAAGCCCTTTGGTGTCCAGATATTTAATGGAAAGTCAAAGACCTCTTACCTTTTCAAAGCCATTTTTCAAATAGATCTAAATTAAAATAGAACCCCACTGACCATTAAATCAAACTGCATCAAGAGAGTCTTTCTCTTAAAAAAAGTCTCTTTTCTTACATTTTTAAAATGTATCCTCACTTTGAAAATTCCTCATTCTCTATTTTTATCTCCACTTAATAAAAATGTGATTTTTCTTTTTAAATAGGTTAACTTCGTTAATCATTTGCTGACAACCATATCCTGATGTTTGACCTACCACTTTCCTACCAGGGTTGGCTGTCAATAGAAGACATTATTCTGAAGTATCAGGAGAAACCAAATCTGCCAAAACCTTGATCTTGGACTTCCCAACCTCAAGGACTACGAGGAATAAATTTCTGTTACTTTAGCCACCCAGTTTGTAGTATTTTATTTTGATGGCCCTGGAGCAGACTAGTGCATCCTCAATGCTTTCTGAATTTTTGTGATACCAACCACATAGTATATTCTAGGACAACGTGTAACATGTTGGTTTACCTACATAGGTTGATGATCTGCTTAATTGTGTTTGGTGGTCATTTGATTTTCTCTGCTGAATTATTAGAAAACAGCATCATAAATATTGTCTATATTCACAAATCCTAAGATAACACTGTCCATTAGAAATAACCGTTGGTTGAAACTAAGTCTCTTTTAACAAAGGCCCCAAGATTCTAATAAAAAAATCATAGCCTTTGGCTGCCTGGGTGGCTCAGTCAGTTGAGTGGCCAGCTCTTGGTTTCGGCTTAGGTCACGATCTTAGGGTCCTGGGATGAGGCCCTGCATCGGGCTCCATGCTCAGCAGGGAGTCTGCTTCTCTCTCTCCCTCTGCTCATTCACTCTCTCAAATAAATCTTAAAAATTCATAGCCTTCTTTCTCTAGTTCAAAAAAACAGTAGCAATAACCAGTATTGAACCTTCCTACACGTAGGACAGTGGTCTCTGTGCTTCACCATTGGTGAAGTCACAATGCCAACGGACTTTTATATGGTTCAAATCTCCCACTGGGGCCTGCTTACACAGAAGAAATACCTTTAATCTGGCCACTTCTATACTACAAGAAATATCTTTAATCTGGCCACTGAGATGGCTCCCATTGTCTGGCCAAAAATACTTACTGGGAGTTTTAAGTAAACGAGATCACAATTTTATCTTATAGTCTGAAACATAGAAGCAATTGAACTTTCTAACCTGTAACGTCCCAAAATACTGGACTATCACTATTAATAGCAGGCCACAGCTGGGAGAAACCACCCTTCACAGAGCTGTGTTCTTTTTATCCCGGCTTGAGATTTTTTTTCTTCAGTTTATCTCTAAAAGTTGGTAATTGATACATGCTACTTGATGCTTTCAACCAACATTCCAACTTTTGCTAACTTATCTTTTAGAGCTTCAGATTTAGTAGTCCACCTGCTTCCAAGGTACTGCAGTATTCATTCTACCAAGTATTTTTCATGGTATGACAAGGGTAACCAGCTTTGCAGACTGTAACACGTGCTTGACCACTAAGCCAAAGCAGCTCCACTTCTAGGCAACAAATCCTGTAATGGTCATGGTTCAGCACAGGAAAAATGAACCACTCTAGGGATTTGCAACTGGAAGGGATTTTGTAGAAGCTCTTCTAACAGAACCATTGGGTCGCTAAGAGTAGCAGTGTCAGAACCTCAGGAGAGCTTGAGAAAACTGAGCTCTCGGGTGTCAGAGAAGCTGACTAAAGCAGCAAGCCTTCAACCACTTACTGTGATAATATAAGCAAGAGGCCAAAACCAGATAAAATGCTGACTCTCCAATGCCTTTCTATTTTCTCCTATGGAAAGGCGCACTGGTAGATGGTCAAACGATAGAGCAGTACATGGTATACACCCAGGAGAGGGCTTGGAGGAGTTGGGGGCGGTCTCACTGTTGAGGCAACTCCAAACAAAAGGCTCCTGCAATTGTACAGACTCTGGGGATAGGGGAATAGAGTGGGAGGAGGGGAGCTGGGGGTAGAAAAGTACTGGGTATTAAGTCAGAATGGGGGAAAATATCTCCTCTCCCCCTGAACAGGACCTCAGCAAGAAGGCTCCAAAGAGACTTCTGAATGAAGGCCCCTGGGCTAGGAATGCTAATATGTTTAAGAGCACGGACGGCGGAAAGGGGGGGACAATCTTGATTGCAACCCCCCCCTTAGAGAGTATAACGTACTGGCTCTGCACCGAATCTTGTGTGTAGGTAGGTGGTGGGGTGGGGGCAGTTTTCCCTGAGAGGTCTGCCTGGTAAAGCCTCTGTAATTGCTTCTGGTAGTGCGGGGGCAGGGAAATCACAACTGGGTTTTTTGGGGGAGGAGCCAGACTCCTCCGCAACCTCTTGGCAGGGCCTTCAGGAATGAGTGCTAGAACAATACAGAACTGACCTACCAGGAAAGCCAGTGTTGCTAAGGCACCACTTGGTGTCCGAATGAAGGAACCAACCAACATATGTTATCAACACTGCCACTACTATTATTATCACAATAGCCTCTCAACACCCAGGAGCCTGGAGACTGTTACAGGAAAACCCCATTTCTCCACCATCTAGCTTTCCACTAACAACCAGCTAAAGGAAGATGGAATGAGCATGAGCAAGGTGTCAGGTGAGGCTTCTAGTTTGCTGTTGTTGTTTTTCTTCAAATAATAAGTATTTATTTGGGAGGCAAACCATAAAAGACTTAACTCTAAGGAACAAACTGAGGGTTGCTGGAGGGGAGGCTAGTGGGGGTGGGGCAAATGGGCGCTGGGCCTCAAGGGGGGCACTTGCTATAATGAGCACTGGAAGTTACACGCAACCCATGAATCACTAAATTCTACCCCTGAAACTAATACTACACTATAACTAACTTGAATTTAAAAGTCTTGAAAGAAAAAAAAGATTTAGTATAAGAGCTTTGAGACCAACTCTATTTAAAAATTGGATTTTGCCCCATAAGTTTGCATGTGTGTACCTGTATGTGTGTGTGAGACAGAGACTTTGGAAAATGTTGATTTCTTAGTGTGAATTAAGATACACGATTCCTGTTAAGATCAGGAGACAAGAATTATTTTTTAAGATTTTATTTATTTGAGAGAGAGAGAGAGAAACAGTATGAGAGGGGAGAAGGTCAGAGGGAGAAGCAGTCTCCCCAGTGAGCAGGGAGCCGGATGTGGGACTCGATCCCAGGACTACGGGATCATGACCTGAGCCGAAGGCAGTCGCTTAACCAATTGAGCCACCCAGGCACCCGACAAGAATATTTTTTAGAGGGCACTATGGGATCACCCTAAAGGGCTTTAAGGAGACTTAACTAATGAAGGTAGATAAGTCAGATCATTTCACCTTTTGTTCGTCAGCACTGACTTCCAGTCTTTAAGTGTTAACAACTTTCAGCATTTAATGAGCACCTATGTTTGTCTCTGAAGAACAGTAAAAGGCAGGAGACAGCTCTTGCCCATGAAGAAACTAGAAACCTATATTTCCTGAGACATTCATCACTCAAGTGTCTATGATCTTAGACTATCTTTATAGTCATATTGCAGAGTATATCCTCCACCTACTTATGACTCCTCACTCAAGATTGCTGATAGAGTTTCCAATTCTTCTCCCATGACCAGGCAGAGTAATTTCTAAACCTGATACTAAATGAAACATGGTGTCCAAGAAGATGAAGTACCTTCCATACAACAGAAATCATATTCTTCTTAATACAATCAGGACCATCAATGGCATTTTCTCTTATAAGGCAGTATTACTATTATATACATGGTCCTAAGAATAATTAAGCAACTGGGGACAGGTTTCTATTACAATAATTATGGCAAGTAAAGACCTCTGACTGAAGGAATCCCACTGAAATCTTTAATAAAGTCCGAGGAGAACTATTTGTCATGAAAAGAAACACTGAGTTAAGGCAAATAATTCAGCTTAGAATAAAAAGAACAGCAACAGTCCCCACCTTCATTACCCCAGCCTCTACCTCACTAATCACTTAACCTTTTCTGTCTTGGCTAAAACCTCATTAGTAAAAAGGAGACCTGCCTAGTAAGCATAATGGTAAGGCTTTATTTAATGGACTTTAGAGATCATGTCCATCTAGGACTCAAAGCACTGAAATGCAAATTCTTTTTATTTGAATATTTGAGAACATTAATTAAGCATTTTAATGGGGTTCAATTGTCAGGATAAAATAAAGTTCTCCAGGGGAATCTGAATTTTAACAAATATTAAAGTCAAGGGTGTTTAAATGGGGAAAAAAGTATTCTGGTAACATGAATTTTGAAAAAAAAACCCTGAATTTTGGTTAGCCAAATTAGTTTTATAACAAGACAATTTTTAATCTGTTTCATTAACTTTGAAACTTTGAAAAATCTCTTCACCCAGGGAAGTTACTTCCTAAAACTAATTTTCACTGCCTTTAGAAATATCATTTTGGCTTTGTTCTTTTCTTGGCAAATTTTGCTTTTGTTTGGCTTTTTTGTCAGGAAAAAAAAAAAAGACTAAAGAGGCACCTTGAAAGGAAAAGATCTTTTAATGGTGGTCACAGATAAAATGAAGTATATTTAAAATGTTAAAGAGTTTATCTGAGCACAAATCCATTTGGATTGGGCAGTTGTGAAACCACAGTGGTTAGGAGTACTCCACTGACAGAAGCCTGGCTGGAGACCTTTCTAGAGAAAAAGCAGCAGCGAAGCAAAGAGATGACTGTCTTGACTATCACTTAAATCCTTGTTGGCTGTGAGTGGGGTGTCCTCAGGTTTCAAATTTGTGACTTTGAGGCATTTACAGGCTTAGGTTTTGGTTTCCTCACCAAAGCTGCCAAACATTAGAGCACCCTCAGACTAATGGACTTCTTGTTTAATTACATTTAATAGCAAACACATTTCAGTCTAGAATGAAATTGCATTTCACTTGGTGAAAAGAGAATGGATAGCAGATAGTTACTCAGTAGTATTTCCCATAAGAGACTTTGACAGAGAAGCACAAGGCTCACCAGGTGAAAAATCCGCATGTTCCCTCTGACGAGGGTTATGTTCTCCCACCTCTTCAACTACCTAGTGTCTAGTTATTCTTGATTTATTATCCAGGTTTCACTTCCTCTGAGGAACTTCCTGGATGCCCCAAGGCAAGGTCAAAGGCTCCATCTAAGTGCTGTATTTCCACCGACCTTTCATTCCTATTTTGCATTTACCTACTTGTTTCTTCCACTAGTACATATTCTGCCTGTAGAAACTATCGTGCTAATTATTGTTCAATAGCACTAGCACCCTGCCTAGTACAGAATAAAACAATACTGAATGAATGTACCCAGAGTTAACCGTTTGGTCAGTTGGTGACTGGGTTGGCTTCCGGTGGAAAGATCATAGACTGGCAACCAACTGGCTGGCATCCGTAGGAAGGGAATCGTAAGATAACTCAGAGGACAATTTCCCAAGGTTCCTATATGCACCCTGTGGAGTTTGGACTTCACCGATCTGGATGTGAAGAGTGGGCATAAGATCACGGTGATGTTGGATGGAGAACATTTTAGTTGGCATTCATTGGTTGTTTTAATATACATTATCCTTTTCCCTTTCCCCTGCCAAAGGGATCTTGAATTGCCATGCCATTCAGGATAGGAAATTTATACCTCCACTAAGCTTCAATTCCATCTACCTCTTCTCTATCACCAGCTTGCCTTGGACATGGTGACTGATTCAAGAATGGGCATCTAATCCAAAGTCAGACCAATAAAGCACCTGGAGATTCAATGCCTGGGCATTTTTCAACTCTGGGAAAAAGTGAACATTCTAGATCTTTCCATCTTGGTCCCATTCCAAGAAAAACTTTTTAAATCCAGTAACAAGGAAGCTGAGTCAAACATAGGGAGAAACACATTTTTTAGTGATAGTTTGAACTTTGCATAAAAATTCACTAGAAGCTAGCACCTGCCCCTGCATCGGAGGAAAACCTTCTGACACCTGAGAAACTGTTACTTCTGAAAAGGAATTGCATGACACTACACAAACCTGTTATAGCAGGCAACACACTGCATTGAAACAGTTTATTTATATGGGCATTCTCCTCTCCTGTAATCCTTCTGGGTGCAACCATGTCTTGTCATATAGCACAGTGCCTGGCACATGATGACTGAGTACTCTACAAATCTTTGCAGAATTAACAAATAAGTAGGAGCTGCAATGCAGTTCAACTATGTTTTCAAATATTTTTTATTCTAGATACATTTAAGTAGTCATGTTTTTTTCTAATTATATTTTAAAGGGTAATTAGATGTCAACCTTTAATTTTTCTGAAGGTTTTACAAGGAAACTGTGTGCAGGACATAAGTTAATTGGCGAGTAACTCCCACATTGGATGTCCTCAGCTTGTTTCTAGAGGTGTAAGGAAGTGAACATGAAGACTGAAATTCCCAAAACCAAGCTAATTTTTTCAAATTGGTCATGACTCTTGAATTTCATTTAAGATTTTATCACCTTTCCTCTAGAGGCAAGGTCTGCTGTGAGCATTCCCTATGGGCATGCATCATTGGAAAATTAAAAAGCATATTTAAATGCAACATTATGCTACAAAAATGCTGGCAATGCCCCAGAGCTGACTATGTGTGCTATTAGATATCGGAGAATTTACTTTGCCTGTGGCAAAGAATTCTCAGTAATTCCCTTCTTGGATAAAATTAAGGCATTGGCAGAGAAGTGAACTCCATCACACAAGCCACAAGTTCCCATTTTTCACCATAAATGTGTTCCTCGAAACCATGTTGGGAAGCAAAAAGATTAAAAATAGATTTTTTGCTTTTATGCAGTTTAACACTGCAGTTACCTATTCATGTGAGTAATATTTATACATTGGTTAGGTAGAATATTGACTGGGGCTCTCTTCTGGAACCAAGAGAGAATAAAACAAGTAGACTCTAACACAGGCTATGTCTCTCAGTAACTAACGCAGTAGAAAATCGAGTTCAAAGAAACCTATGGTATCTACGGTACCATTTCCCTTTTCAGAACCTATTGAAGATAGTCCTATTTGCTCTTGTCATTTTTTCCTGCTTTACCTAAATTCAACCTTAGAATCTTAATACTGAACTCCAGGTGGTCACTAGCATTCATTTGGAATTGTTACCAATATTTGGCCTATTTAGTGTTGGCCTAACATCTTAGACTTGGGGTGCTGGCCTCTATGGCTGCAACCAGGGAGCAAGTGTTCACCTGGTGACATCACCTTAAATTGCAGCCATAACCCCAAGAGAAGGAATCCAACATTTTAAAGCCTAATTCAGTAGTTCAGGTCTACAAAATAGTGGCAAACATAAGCTATTAAAAATAGTGGCTTGTACGAAACTTCTATCTCTAAAATTCCCCAACTCATGTCATCATGGGGTATTTTAATAGTTTAACCCAATCATTATGTAGATGGGCCAAATAATTCAGTTCAGCCAGATCTATTTACTTCAGCAGGTAGTTACCAATATCCTGATATTGTATATATATAGCACATTAGATTTTGGGGACTTTAAAAAATTTTTGCTTCAATACTTGTGCTCAAAGTTTACACTTTAATATCAAAAAGTTATATAGAGATGACCCAGATGTTAGAGTTAGCAGACAAGGAATTTAAAGGACCAATTATAAATACATACAATAATTTAAAGGAAATTATACATAAGGAATGAAGATATGTGGAAAACAAACAGAAAAATGAACACAAATAACCAAATCAGAATTTTAGAATTAAAAGTATAATATCAGAGATGAAAGTTTACCAGTTAAGCTTAATAGATTGGAGACAAAAAATATTTGGATAAATAATGGCCACGAATTTTCCAATTTTGATGAAAATACAAACTTAGATACTTGAAGCTCTGTGAACCAAAATGGAAATAAATTCAAAGAAAATCAGAGTCAAATAGTGAAAACCAAAGATGAAGAGGTAATCTTTAAAAAAGCCAGAGAACATCAATATGTTCACAGAAGAAAAATACATGTATGAATCATGGCTTATTTCCTATAAATAATGGAACTGATAGAAGCCAAAAGACAACCAAGAGAAAAAAATATTATCAGCACAGAAATCTAGCCACAGAGAAAATATTTTAAAAGGAAAGAATAATAAAACATAAGCGAACTCAGTGACATATTATGCTAACTTAAATGCTACATGAAGTTATTCAGGCTGACAGAAATCAATGTACGGAACCTCAGATCTACAAGAAGGACTGAAAACATCAGAAATGCAAGTAAGCAGGTAAATATAAAATATTATACTTTTCTCCACTGGCTTTTTTTTAAAGGCTTTGAATGTTTACAGAAAATGTTGCAACATTGTACTGTAAGGTTTAGATGTGTATGTAACATAGCAGCACAAATGATGGGGTAGAAGGTCAAATGACGCTATACTACTGAATATTCACATTCCCTCTATATAGGTTGTGATGAGTTGGGGATATATGCTCCTAGAGCAGCCAAGAGAAGCAAATAAAAAAGGTGTAATTCAAAAGCCAATAGAGGTATTATGGATTGAATTTTGTCCCTCTAAAAATCATACATTAAAATTCTAGTCCTCAGGACCTCATTTGGAGGTACGGTCTTTAGGGCTGTAATCAAGTTAAAAAGAGATTAAAATGAGCCTAAATCCAACAGAATTGGTATCCTTATAAAAGGGGAAATTCAGAGACAGCCTGGGATACAGGAAGAAAGCGGTATCAAATGGAGATGGCCATCTATAAGCATTTTCAGAAAACAGCAAAGACAAGCATGTTAAAGAAACCGAAGAGCTGATTTTATAACTTACTACAAAAATTCAAAGGACATAGAATAGCCCCAACAGTCTTGGAAGAACAAAACTGAAGGACTTCCATCACGACTTTAAATCTTTGCATAAAGCTACAGTAATCAAGTTGATATTGTCCTAATAACAGGCAAAGAGATCAATGGAACCTAAGAGAGCACAGAAATAGACCATTCTTACATGGTCCATTCATTACCCAGGAAGACAAGATTACTTAATAACTTGGAAAAAGGAAAGTATTTCTAACAAAATGATGCTGTAACAACTAAATATCCACATAAAAAATAAACCATAAACTCTATCACACAAATTATTTGAAGATGGACCATAAACCTAATCACAAAAGTGAAAACAATAAAGCTTTTAGAATAAAGCACAGAACACTATTGGTGGTCTGGAGGTAGGCAAATATCTCCTAAACAAGACATAAAGCAATAATCATAAAAGAAAAAAAGTGATACTTTAGACTCAAAATGAAAAGTGTCTGCTCATTGGGGGTGGAGCAAGATGTCAGAGGAGTAGGAGACCTGGATTTCGTCTGGTCTCAGGAATTCAGCTGAATAGGGATCAAACCATTCTGAACACCTACAAACTCAACAGGAGATCGAAGAAAAGAATAGCAACAGCTCTCTGAACAGAGAAGCAACCACTTTCTGGAAGGTAGGATGTGCGGAGAAGTGAATCCGAGGCGATATTCGGGAGGACAGACGGTGGGGGAGGGGGCCTCTGTCAGCCGCTTCTGGCAAGTGATAGAGCCGCGGAGCACAAAATCGGAACTTTTAGAAGTCGGCTCCGTTGAGGGACGTTGCTGCAGTGGCTAAGCGGGGGGTGGAACCCTCGCGGGACAGTGTGGTCTCAGGACCCTCGGAATCACAGAAAGACCGGGGGTACCTGAGTACAGCAGAGCTCCCAGGTATTGGAGTGGGGAAGCCGGCTGCAGAGACAGAGCCGAGGCGCGGGCTCTCAGCTCGGGGTGGCCATAAACTGTGATCCGCAGCCCAGTCGGGCCACTGCTCCTCCAGCAGGGACCCAACAAGCGGCAGAGCTGGGGAGACACCCCTTTCTCCCCCAGGAGGAGTGGCGCGGGAGTGCACCGCAGGGATCTGCTGGGTTTGGAGACTCCACACGGGGTCGGGTGCCAGAGATAGAAACACTCGGTCA
>NW_027398443.1:0-10021 GCF_003265705.2 Callorhinus ursinus
CTGTTGGTGGGAATGCAAGCTGGTGCAACCACTCTGGAAAACAGTATGGAGGTTCCTCAAACAGATGAAAATAGAGCTACCATATGATCCAGCAATTGCACTACTGGGTATTTACCCCAAAGATAGAAATGTAGGGACCCGAAGGGGTACGTGCACCCCAATGTTTATAGCAGTAGCGACCACAATAGCCAAACTGTGGAAAGAGCCAAGATGTCCATCCACAGATGAATGGATAAAGAAGTGGTATATATACACAATGGAATATTATGCAGCCATCAAAAGGAATGAGATCTTGCCATTTGCAACGACGTGGATGGAACTGGAGGGTGTTATGCTGAGTGAAATAAGTCAATCAGAGAAAGACATGTACCATATGACCTCACTGATATGAGGAATTCTTAATCTCAGGAAACAAACTGAGGTTTTCTGTAGTGGTGGTGGGTGGGAGGGATTGGGTGGCTGGGTGATAGACATTGGGGATGGCATGTGCTATGGTGAGCACTGTGAATTTTACAAGACTGATGAATCACGGATCTGTCCTTCTGAAACAAATAATGCAATATATGTTAAGAAAATAAAAGAAGAAGAAAATAGCAGGAGGGGAAGAATGAAGGGGAGTACGTCGGAGGGGGAGACGAACCATGAGAGACGATGGACTCTGAAAAACAAACTGAGGGTTCTAGCGGGGAGGGGGGTGGAGGGATGGGTTAGCCTGGTGATAGGTATTAAAGAGGGCACGTTCTGCGTGGAGTACTGGGTGTTATGTACAAACAATGAATCATGGAACACTACATCAAAAACTAATGAAGTAATGTATGGTGATTAACATAACAATAAAAAATATTTTTAAGAAAGATGCGGAGTTGAATGATGAAGAAAGAGAAGCAAGTAACTTTTGTCAGTGTAGCCCAACCTGAACTAGATCTTGCCCTCTTCTGTTCAATTGTGTGAGCCAGTAAATTTAAGTGTTCTGCCTATGACAAATTGGAATGGATACCTTGACCCTTGCCACTAAAGGAGAGCAAAAAGATATAATCTCTGATAGTTGTTAAATGGATATAGATCATTTCCTTGTCCTTTTTGATTAAAGCAAACAAGCAAAAAGAGGCCCCGTTGCACATCTGATAGGCATGGCTGGAAGCACTTTCCGTCAGAGGCTTGCTACTCTTAAGTTCCGACTGTTTCATCCATCTGACCCATGTGACCCATAAAGCATGAGTTAAGAGCTCAGGTTAGAGAGCCAGACCAGCTGATTCCAATCCTGTTTCACTAACCACCATGAAACCAGCAAGCCCTTTCACCACCCTTGCTCCAAGGTCTCCTCATCTATAATAAAAGCATTTTCCTTCTAGGGGTCTTGTAAGGCAAGAATGGGATAATTTATGAGAACCACAGAACTGTATCTGGCATGCTCTTAAGTAAATGAATAAAATGTCAGTCTTAAAATCTCATTTGCCTGAGAGTTGTCATATTTATAATAAATGTTCTGTATCAACCAACACGAATATATATCAGCCATGGGTACCAATTTTTTTACATTTACTTCCTTGTCTAATATCACCTCTTCCCTGCTGGGTACCCACTGTCATTTTGCTCCCCATGGTCCGCCATCCCATATGTACATCAAAAAGAAGCTCATAGAACTTGTTTCCCTGCCTCTTCCCATTTTGTCCCAAACAAATTAAACTTAGGAAGGCACTTATAAACTGATTCACATGCACGAGAAAACGTTGGTTATAATTAATGCATTGACCTTACTCTATATGTATAATCCATCTGTTTAAAAATGAAGAACGTGCCCTAATACAGAAGGATAGGTCAACCATATTAGAGTCTGAGGGACGTGAAATAGGTTCATGGAGCAGTTATTACATGACAGAGGAAAACTGTATACAAGAAATTAATTTGGCTTAAATGGTCACCTTTTTAGGATCTACTTAGATCCATGATCCCAAAAGAGACATTTCTAGTTAAGGGAATTAATTAGCATAGTCCTTCATTAATTCTTCTATATCACAGCATCTAATAGCATCTACTTGTGTGACAGACACTCTGAAAGAGAGTTACAATAATTGATAGTATATAATCCTTATCATGAAGTTGTTCCCACTGTAGTGGGGGAAGACAAAACCAAAATAATATAAAAGAAATGTAATAATATATTTCAGTAACCATGTTCCAATTCTCTCCTAGGAGCTATATTAAATGCCGGTGATACAAAGATGTATTTTCACATAAATCGTACAGTTAGAGAACTCACAGCCACATGCCTGAGCCATATGTAAGATGGTAAAGCAAATGCGGTGCACAACTGTGTCACATGGCAGAAGGAAGAAATTAATGATGTCTCTGAAGAGGAGGTTGGCTGGAAGGACTGCCCAAATTCTGTAATAGATTTTTAATAGGATACTCCCTGGGGACAGGTGGGTTAGGAAGGTTTTGAGCTTTCTTAGACTAAAAGGAAATCTAACCGTGACTGGATCCCCAATGTTTAACAGGGTACTTCATAAATAAATCTCAGCTTAACATGAAGAGCACAACTGTATTTCTTCCTATCCCTGTCAGTGTAAATTTTATTGGCTGAGAAGCCATCTTTATATAACTTGGTGAAAAGACCCACTCAAGTAGATGTCATCTTTCCTCCAAAGAAGACAGCTTCAGGGAGCAGAAAGGAAAGACCACAAGACTTCTCTACCAGCAAAGTATTGCCATGGGCAGAAAGTTAGATGAAATCTAAGAACTCTGGACAGCATATGCTCCATAAATAAAATTAAAGGTTTACCACAAGACAGGGTTATGTGTTCGCAGAAAGGGGCTTGGCATCCTTATAAATCGATGAGCAAAAAAGGAACATTCCCAGCATACAAGCTCCATGAGAACAGGGCCTGGGTCTGTCTAACGTGCTGTGTGTCCTCAGTGCCAAACCAAGTGACCAGCACAGACAAGGTGTTCAATAAATAGTCTCTGCATAGACACCTGATTTGAAATCCAAATTATTGATGATTTACAAACTACAATTTCCAGGATGAAGGGGGAAAATGCTCGCTCAAATGCCATGGTGGAAATATAATTTGATTTGAACTTAAGAGCTTTACAAAGAGCAATTTGGCAATCTGTATCAAAAGCTTTGAACATGTGCTTCATCATCATCTCCATCATCATCATCATATAACCTCAATACCTTTTAGCTGATATGACAGGCACTGTGCCAAGTACTTAATATGCATGCGTTCATTTAATCCTCATCACAGCTTATGTGCTAGATATTCATAGTAACTCCAGACTCACATGCAAGGAAGCATTCTTGGAAAGAGACATGCACCAAGTTACCCAGCGAGCAAGTGGCTGAACCAAAATTCAAACACAGCCACTTCTGACATGAGACTCAAGCATCTCACTGCTCTGGTACATTGTCCCTAAACAGATAAGGTAATGCATTTTTTTTTTATTGTGCAGTACCATTTCTACTAATTATTTGAGAGTAATTAAGTCTGTGCTTCAAAAATCCAGTCAAAGTATAAATTTTGCTTAACATTCTTGTCACATCATTTTGTGTCGTGCTAAAATTATATTTCTTGAGCCTCTGGTTCACATTTCTTCGTAAAGATGTCATTTCCATTCACTAGTTTGGAGAATTTGGGGGGGACAACAAAACAGCTTAAAATTAAACATCAGGTACCATATATTTTAAAATCTATTGGTCCACATTGCAGACCCCTACTGGCCGTCTCTCTTCTTGGATCACCACACCATTACATTTCTAGAATGAGCTTCTTCTATACCAAGTCACTCCTCTCATTTGTTTTTATATTCACATCTACAGACCTCCACTTTTGGTAAATAGACCATTCAGTGAATTGGCTTTCAATGAACTAGCCCATACTTTCTACTCTAGGGCCACCAGGGGAAAACATACTGAATTCCTTCATTATGCAGAACAATTGACCTCCTTCAACTCAATTGCTCCATTTTAGATTAGACTCTGGGATTGGTTAAATAATTTACAGTAAGTAATACAATAGAATACTATAGAGCAAATAAAAATTATATTGTACAAGAACAGTTAATAATTTGGCAAGACATTTAAAATGTATTGAGTGAATAAATACATTAAGGTTACAAAAAGGAGAAAACATATTACACCCTTTCAAGGGAAAAATTTAAGTTGCATTTGTATTTATAAAGACATACATCACAGTTTTTAATAATAGTTTTTTTCTCTGCATTGTGGGATTATAGGCTTTTAAAAAATACCTATATAAATACATTCATAAATATGTACAATTGCCTACATTGATGAAACCTGGAAGAAAATTCAAAATGCTTATCTGTATTGTCTGATTACTCTCAAATAAATATTATAGGATGTGGCTCCACAAGGGCAGGAATTTTTGTCTGTATCCCATTCTCTAGAGTGATCCCTGAAATGTCATAGGCACTTAATATTTAATTTTTGAAGGAATAAATGTATATTATTTTATAATTTTAAAGGCTGTTTTTTAAGTTAAATGATGCTGAGAAAATTAATCATCTGTAAAGTAAAAGAACAGGGTATCTATAATATACTATGTACCAAAAATAAACTGCGAATAGATACAAGGCTTAGATATAAAAACAAGTCTCTTGTCCTATCTCCAATCTATTCCTGATACAGTCTGAGTGATCTTTCTACAACACACTTTTGGTCATATCACTCCTCTATTTAAAAACTTGGAAGGCTTGCCCACTGCATTTGTATTAAAGTTTAAAATATAAAAAATACTCAGCATAGCCCTGAGGCCCTGCATGGTATGGTACCCACCCACCACTCCAGTTCATCTTGTTCTCTCTCTCTATCCCAATTGCAATGGGATTTTGCTCTCCTTCTCTGAGAGAATCATACAGTCTGTATGCTTTCAGGATTGGCTTTTCACACTCAGCAAAATTCCCTGGAGATTCATCTGGGTTGTGGTGGATATCAATAGTTTGTGACTTTTTATTGTTGAGTAGTAGTCCATGGTATCGTATATTAGTTTGCTTAAGGTTGCTAAACATTTGGGTTGTCTTTTTCTTTTTTCTTTTTAAGATTTTATTTATTTGACATAGAGAGACACAGCGAGAGAGTGAACACAAGCAGGAGGAGTGGGAGAGGGAGAAGCAGGGAGACCGATGCGGGGCTCCATCCCAGGACCCTGGGACCATGACCTGAGCCAAAGGCAGATGCTTAACAACTGAGCCATCCAGGCGCCCCTGGGTTGTCTTTTTTTCCAATTTTGTGCTGCTATGCATAAAGCTTCTATAAACGTAAATGCACAATTTTTTACCTGGACATAGGTCTTCATTTACTTTAGGTAAATGCCCAGGAGGGTAACTGCTGGGTCATAATATGGTCACATGTTTACTTTTTTTAAGAAACTGCCACACTGTTTTCCAGAGTGGCTGTACCATTTTATATTTTTCTTAGCAATGTATGAATAATCCAGAATCTCCCCATCCTTACCCATATATGGGATTGCCATGATTGTTTTTTCATTGTAGCTATTCTAGTAGATGTATAGTAGTATCTCATTGTGGTTCTAATTTGCATTTCCCTGAGAGCTAATATTGCACATCTCTTCATATGCTTACTTTCCATCTACGTATCTTCTTTTCCCCTTTGTGGCTATTATAAACAATGCTGCTAAAAAAAAATCTGTGTTAAAGTCTGTGTGGGCATTTTTTTAAATTCTTTTGGGTACATACACAAGAGCAGAATTATGGGGTCTTTTGATTTTAGCTGTTCTGGTGAGTGTAAAGCAGCATCTCACTGTAGTTTTAATCTACATTTTCCTAATGACCAATGAAGTTGAGTCCATTGTCACATGCTGACTGGTCATTCAGACATCTTCTTTGGAGAAATATCTAGAAATATATAGTCAAATCATTTGCCCACCTTTTAAATGGGTCATCTCTCTTCCTATTACGGAATTGTAAGAGTTCTTTGCATATTCTGGATACAAGTCCCTTACTTATTTGATTTGCAAATATTTTCTTCTAGTCTGTGATTTGTTTTACTTCACTTGGTTTTTTGTCTTTTGAAGGACAAACATGTTAAAGTTTTATGAAATTCACAAGTATTTTTCATTGAGATATATATATAATTTATATATATGAGAAAATAACTATGTGGAAAAGACAAACTGAATTATAAATGTGTATTTTTCATATACTTGGCTTAGGATCACAAAGATGAAGTAAACTCAACATACAGTTATAAGGGAAGCAGTCATAAAGAGAACCATAACAAAGTATCCATTCTAAGCTTCATTATGAAATATGTGGTACTACTAATTATATACACAAATCACTAAGTCTGTCATAATATCATTGTCCTACCAGTTAACAGGAGGTTTCACCCAGTTTAAATGTCAGTCTTCTTAAGTGAACCATAAGGAACATCATTAATGATGACTATGTAGGAAACTACGATGCCAGTCTAATGAACAAAGATATTTTTGTTATAATTGAAGTACCACTGAGACTTTCTTAGTAACACCTGAACTTTTTCACATCACACATCTTTTTCCTATTCATTAGGTCATCCTTTGAGAAAAAGGTTTGTATGAAGTGAAAAAACAAAACATCTGTCTTTTATAAGAAAATTATCCTGGGGGTTGTGGCAAGACGGCTGAGGAGTAGGAGACCTGGATTTGGTCTGGTCTCAGGAATTCAGCTGAATAGGGATCAACCCATTCTGAACACCTATGAACTCAACAGGAGACGGAAGAAGAGAGTAGCAACAACTCTCTGAACAGAGAGTGACCACTTTCTGGAAGGTAGGACGTGCGGAAAAGTGAATCTGAGGGAATATTCGGGAGGATAGACGGCGGGGGAGGGGGCCTCCGTCGGCCGCTTCTGGCAAGTGCTAGAGCCGCGGAGCACAAAATCGGACCTTTTAGAAGCCGGCTCCGCTGAGGAACATCCCTCCAGTGGCTAAGCGAGGGGTGGAACCCTCACGGGACAGTGTGGTCTCAGGACCCTCGGGGTCACAGAAAGACCGGGGATACCTGGGTGCGGCAGAGCTCCCAGGTGTCAGAGCGGGGAAGCCGGCTGCAGAGACGGAACCGAGGCACGGGCTCTCAGCTCAGGGTGGCCATAAACTGTGATCCGCGGCCCAGTCAGGACACTGCTCCTGCAGCAGGGACCCAACAAGCGGCAGAGCTGGGGAGACTCCCCTGCCTCCCCCGGGAGAAGCACTGCAGGGATCTGCTGGGTTTGGAGACTCCACACAGGGTCGGGTGCCAAAGATAGCAACGCTTGGTCACAGGCCGGGTGAGCACGGAGTGCGGCCGGAGACCGGGGAGACGGGAGTGACTCTTTTTCTCTGGGGGCGCACTGAGGAGCGGAGCGCCGAGTTCTCGGCTCCTCCGGGTGAAGATTGGGAGGCCGCCATTTTCACCCTGGTCCTCCAAAGCTGTAGGGAGAGCTTGCAGGGAACAAAAGCTCCTGAGAGCAAACCAGAGCACCTTGCGTAGCCCGGACTCACAGGGGCGGGGCAATTCCGCCTCCGGCAAAGACATTTGGGAACCACGGCAACAGGCCCCTCCCCCAGAATATCAGCACGAACAGCCAGCCAAGACCAAGTTTACCGATCAAGGAGAACGGGAGAACTCCAGCGCTAGGGGAATACTGCACATAGAATTCATGGCTTTTTTACCATAATTCATTACTTATTCAAAGTTAATTTTTTAACTGTTTTTTTAATTTTTCTTTTTCCCTTTTTCAAACATCTTATCAATCCCTTTTTTAAAAAAATATTTTATTTTTCATTTTTAGAGTCATATTTTAACCCTTCATAGTAGTTACCCTTATTTTTGGCATATATATATGTTGTTCTCTCTTTAAAGTTTTGAGATACAATTTCTTCTAACAGATCAAAATATACCCTAAATCACTAGTGTATAGCTTTGTTCTTATCTCCTGCCTGATCACATTCTCTCCCTTTTTTTTTCTTTTTTCTTTTTCTTTTTCAATCTTCTTTCTTTTTAAAAAACAACTTCTTATCTTATCAATTCCTTTTATAAAATCTTTTATAATTTTCATCTTTACAGTCATCTGCCATCCCTTCATGTATCAACCCTTAATTTGTACATATATAAGTCTTCCTTCCTTTAAAATTTTAGCACACACTTTTTTCTAATAGATCAAAATATGCCCAAAAGCTAGTGTGTGGCACTGATCTATGCACTAGCCTGATCATATTTGATCATATTCTGTTTTTTTTTTGTTTTGTTCTGTTTTTGTTTGTTTTTATCTTTTTCTTTTTCCTTTTTTTTTTTCCTCTCTTCTTTCTTTCCCTTTCTTGTCCCCTGGTTTCAGGTCTTTTCTGATTCTATAGAGTATAATTGCTGGAGACATTGTTAACCTGTTAGCATTCTGTTCTCTCATTCATCTGTTCTCCTCTGGACAAAATGACAAGATGAAAAAAATCACCTCAGCAAAAAGAACAAGTGGTAGTACCGTCTCCCAGGGACCTACTCAATACAAACATTAGTACGATGTCAGACCTAGAGTTCGGAATCATGACTTTAAGATACTAGCTGGGCTTGAAAAAAGCGTGGAAATTATTAGAGAAACCCTTTCTGGAGAGATAAAAGAACTAAAATCTAACGAAGTCGAAATCAAAAAGACTATTAATGAGGTGCATTCAAAAATGGGGGCACTAACTGCTAGGATAAATGAGGCAGAAGAGAGAATCAGCGATATAGAAGACCAAATGATGGAAAATAGAGGCTGAGAAAAAGAGAAACAACTACAGGATCATGAGGGCAGAATTCGAGAGAGAAGCGATACGATAAGACGAAACAACATTAGAATAATTGGGATCCCAGAAGAAGAAGAAAGAGAGAGAGGGGCAGAAGATATAATGGAGCAAATAATAGCAAAGAACTTCCCTAATGTGGGAAGGAAACAGGCATCAAAATCCAGGAGGCACAGAGAACCCCTCTCAAAATCAATAAAAATACGTCAACACCCCGACATCTAATAGTAAAGAAAGGTCTCAAATACACAACCTAACCCTACACCTAAAGGAGCTGGAGAAAGAACAGCAAATAAAGCCTAAACACAGCAGGAGATGAGAAATAATAAAGATCAGAGCAGAAATCAATGAACTAGAAACCAAAAGAACAGTAGACCAGATCAACGAAACTAGGAGCTGGTTCTTTGAAAGAATTAACAAGATTGATAAACCCCTGGCCAGACGTATCAAAAAGAAAAGAGAAAGGACCCAAATCAACAAAATCATGAATGAAAGAGGAGAGATCACAACCAACACCAAAGAAATACAAACAATTATAAGAACATATTATGAACAACCCTATGCCAGCAAATTAGATAACCTGGAAGAAATGGGTGCATTCCTAGAGATGTATCAACTCCCTAAATTGAACCAGGAAGAAATGGAAAACCTGAACAAACCTATAACCACTAAGGAAATTGAAGCAGTCATCAAAAATCTCCCAAGAAACAAAAGCCCAGGGCCAGATAGCTTCCCAGGGGAATTCTATCAAAAATTTAAAGAAGAATTAATACCTATTCTATTGAAACTGTTCCAAAAAATAGAAATGGTAGGAAAACTTCCAAACTCATTTAATGGGGCCACCATTACCCTGACCCAAAACCAGACAAAGACCCCATCAAAAAGGAGAATTACAGACCAATATCCTTGATGAACATGGATGCAAAAATTCTCACCAAAATACTGGCCAATAGGATCCAACAGTACATTAAAAGGATTATTCACCATGACCAAGTGGGATTTATCCCTGGGCTGCAAGTCTGGTTCAACATCCACAAATCAATCAACGTGATACAACACATTAACAAAAGAAAGAACAAGAATCATATGATCCTCTCAATAGATGCAGAAAAAGCATTTCACAAAGGACAGCATCCTTTTTTGATCAAAAGTATTCAGAGTATAGGGATAGAGGGTACATACCTCAATATCATAAAAGCCATCTATGAAAAACCTACAACGAATATCATTCTCAATGGGGAA
>NW_027398443.1:10121-11463 GCF_003265705.2 Callorhinus ursinus
CATATAGGAATTCAGTCAAGTAGCAGGCTATAAAATCAATGCACAGAAATCAGTGGCATTCCTATACACCAACAACAAGACAGAAGAGAGACAAATCAAGGAGTCGATCCCATTTACAATTGCACCCAAAACCATAAGATACCTAGGAATAAATTTAACCAAAGAGGCAAAGGATCTGTACTCAGAACTATAAAATACTCATGAAAGAAACTGAAGAAGACACAGAAAATGGAAAAACGTTCCATGCTCATGGATTGGAAGAACAAACATTGTGAAGATGTCAGTGCTACCTAGAGCAATCTATACATTTATGCAATCCCCATCAAAATACCATCCACTTTTGGGCACCTCAGTGGCTCAGTTGGTTAAGTGACTGCCTTCGGCTCAGGTCATGATCCTGAAGTCCCGGGATCGAGTCCCGCATCAGGCTTCATGCTCAGCAGGGAGTCTGCTTCTCCCTCTGACCCTCCCCACCTCATGCTCGCTCTCTCTCTCTCTCTCTCTCGCTCTCTCTCTCATTCTCTTTCTCAAATAAATAAATAAATAAATAAAATCTTAAAAAAAATACCATCCACTTTTTTCAAAGAAATGGAACAAATAATCCTAAAATTTGTATGGAACCAGAAGAGACCCCCAATAGCCAGAGGAATATTGAAAAAGAAAAGCAAAGCTGGTGGCATCACAATTCCGGACTTCCAACTCTATTACAAAGCTGTTGTTATCAAGACAGTATGGTACTGGCACAAAAACAGACACATAGATCAATGGAACAGAATCGAGAGCCCAGAAATGGACCCTCAACTCTATGGTCAACTCATCTTTGACACAGCAGGCAAGAATGTTCAATGGAAAAAAGACAGTCTCTTCAACAAATGGTGTTGGGAAAATTGGACAGCCACATGCAGAAGAATGAAACTGGACCGTTTCCTTACACCACACAGAAAAATAGATTCCAAATGGTTGAAAGACCTAAACGTGAGACAGGAGTCCACCAAAATGCTAAAGGAGAACACAGGCAGCAACCTCTTCGACCTCAGCCGCAGCAACTTCTTCCTAGAAACATCGCCAAAGGCAAGGGAAGCAAGGGCAAAAATGAACTATTGGGATTTCATCAAGATAAAAAGCTTTTGCTCAGCAAAAGAAACAGTCCACAAAACCAAAAGACAACCGACAGAATGGGAGAAAATATTTGCAAATGACATATCAGATAAAGGGCTAGTATCCAAAATCTATAAAGAACTTATCAAACTCAACACCCAAAGAACAAATACTCCAATCGAGAAATGGGCAGAAGACATGAACAGACATTTTTCCAAAGAGGACATCCAAATGGCCAACAGAC
>NW_027398444.1:0-11463 GCF_003265705.2 Callorhinus ursinus
GGGAGTCTGCTTCTCCCTCTGACCCTCTTCCCTCTCGTGCTCTCTATCTCTCATTCTCTCTCTCTCAAATAAATAAATAAAATCTTAAAAAAAAAGAATATATATAATGGTCTTTTTCATAAATTGTGAAACGACATTCAGAGAACTGGTAAACCAGTCAGGTAAATGGTCAGTTCAGGGGAATTAATATGTGTGAAAGATGAGGCTAAAAAATAAAACTTTTTAGAAAATAACTGCATGAACTTTACATACACTCTTTCCTGAAGACATCAAAAGCATTAGTTATAAAAATTATTTCTAAACATTAATAAAAGAATCCCTCCACATTTAAAGAGATTATAAAGTAAGAAGCAAGGCAGGCCACAATAAACAAATGTTGGTGCAGGAAGTTTTACCTGCAATGGTGAGAGATACAATGTGTGCTACACACACAACAGAGAAAGAGACAGGCTACCCAGTGGGAAAATGGAGGAGACTTGATTAGGAACTTTGTTCAAAAGGAAGAAAACAAAATGGCTAAAAAGAAAAAAAGATGACAGATTCTCAATCTAACTAATAACCAGGGAAATGCATTTAAAATCACAATGGGATACCACTACACATCTGCCAGAATGGATAAAATTAAGTCTAACAGTATCAAATATTTGGGAGGATGTGGAGCAAGGAGAACATGCATATACTACGGGGAATATAAATTGATACAGCCTCTTTAGAAAACTGTCATGGTCTAGTAAAGTTAAAAAACATATTACTCATGACTCAGATAACCACTCTGAAATATATACCCTGCAGATAAGCATGTACATTTACACTAGAAGACATGAACAGGAATGTAGAGTAGGCTTTGTCATAATATGCTCAAATTGGATACAACTCATATACTTTAAGAGTAGAACAGTTAAGTTGGAATATTATAAAATGACATATTTAATACAGCCGTGAAAAATGAGTGAATATTAATATAACACTAAGTCAAGAAGCACAAAGGTCAAAAGGAGGTAAAACTAAACAATAATGTTTAGGGATTAATGTGAAGATGATAAAATTATAAAGAAATCAAAGAGAATTATCACTGAAATCGTAATTGTGTTTTACTTTAGCAGAAGGGAAGGATTTTTGATTGAAAAGGACATACTTGTTTGTTCTAGGATGTTATTTACTCTTTCTTAGCTTGGATGATTGAAAGGACTCCGCGGATTCCATGGTGTGCACACAAATCAGCCTTTAATGAAGGTAAAGCATATAGTTCAGTATGACAGGAAAGCATGTGTAATCCTCAAGGTACTAGACTTCCAAGCATAGCTCGTAGAATCCTTTCTTAGCACAGGACTCACTTTGTTTTTGAATTATGAAGTACCAAATTAGGTGCAAGAAATAAGAGTTTCATGAGAAACCATGTAAAACCAAAATTTTGTAATTGGGTCTTTAAAAATTTTTTTTCCTATTGTTTTTATTTTTTAAATTTTAATTTAAATTCTTATTTACTTTTATATTAGTTTCAGATGTACAACATAATGGTTTGGTATTTGTATATGTTGCAAAGTGATCACCACACTGTTCTTTTTTAACATCTATCACCATACATAGGTACAAATATTTTTTCTTGTGATGAAAACTTTTAAGATTTACTCTATTACCAATTTTATTATTATTATTATTTTAAAATTTGAGTATAGTTGGGAACACAATGTTACATTAGTTTCAAGTGTACAACACAATAATTCCATTAGTTTATACATTATGTTCTGTTAACCACAAGTGTAGCTACTATCTGTCCTGATATCTCACCATTACAGTATCATTGACTATAATCCCTATGCTATGCCTTTTATTTCCATGATTTATTCATTTCATAACTGAAGCCTGTACCTCCCACTCTTCTTCACCCATTGTGCCCAACTCCTTACCCTCTCCCTCTCTGGCAGTCATCAATTTGTTGTCTGTATTTATAGGTCTGATTCTGCTTTTTGTTTGCTTATTCATTTGTTTTTTATTGTTGTTTGGTTTGGGTTTTTTGTTTGTTTTTTAGATTCCACTTACTATTGAAATCATGTAGTATTTGTCTTTCTCAGTCTGACTTAATTCACTTAGCCTAATACTCTCTAGGTCCACCCATGTTGTCTCAAATGGCACTATCTCCTATCTCATACTTTTTATGGCTGTGTAATATTTCTGTGTGTGTGTGTGTGTGTGTGTGTGTGTGTGTGTGTGTGTACAGAGTTGGGTCTTTTATACTCTGCTGATTATGTGACAAATCTAGGCCATGCAACTGGTTAAACCAGGTGAAACTATGGACCCACAGAGCCCTAAACAATGTGAACAAGCCATCTCAGGTTCTAGGGCGTTTCTGATTTCAAATGACACATATATACCTCTAGCTATCCCATTTCATTCTTATTGTAGCCACATGTCAATACTAAACTTCTAGATGTCTTCAAAGATAAAAATATAGCTGTTTCACCTAGCTGTAACTCTGTCTTGCACAGGTTGTGGTTATATGAGTATATACTTAGACTCCATATATATATTATATATACTTTTTATAATTAATAGATTATTTTTAGACTAGCTTTAGGTTTATAAGAAATTGAACAAAAAGTACAGTAAGTTCCCATATATCCCCACTCCCCTGTTCCCAACTTCCTCTACTATTAACATCTTGCATTAGAATTGTACATTTGCTACAATTGGCTAACCAGTAGTGGTACATTATTATTAACTAAAATCCATAGTTTACTTTAGGATTCAGTCCATGTGTTGTACATTCAGTGGATTTGACAAATACATAATGTCATGTATCTGTCATTGTAATATTGTACAGAATAGTGTAACTTCCGTAAAAATCTGGATTTCTACCTGTTCATTTTTCTCCCCATCGCCCTGAACTTCTGTCAACCACTTATCTATTTACTGTCTCTAGTTTTGCCTTTTCCAGAATGTCATATAGTTGGAGTCAAACAATATGTAGCCTTTTCAGACTGGCTTCCTTACTGAGCAATATGCTTTAGTTGCTTCCATGTCTTTTTATGTTTTTTTTTAATTAACTTATGTTTTTTAAGGGCATTTTAAATTGCTTCCAGTTTTTGTCAATTATGAATTAAGCTGCTATAAACATTCATGTGCAAGTTTTTATGTGAACATAACCTTTTAATTTATTTGGGGAAATATCTATTAGCATATTTGCTGGATTATATGTATAGTTTTATAAGAAACTGCCAAACTGTCTTTCAAAGTTGCTGTACCATTTTGCATCACCACCATCCATACATGAAAGTTCCTGTGGCTCCATGTCCTTGCCAGCACTTGATAACATCAGCTTTTAAAAATTTTTTACCCATTCTAATTGGTATATAGTAGTATCTCACTGTTTTTGTTTTTTTTTAATTTGAGTATAGTTGGCATACAATGTTGCATTACTTTCAGGTGTACAACATAATGATTCAACAAATTTATATATTATGCTATGTTCACTACTAGAGTAGCTAACATCTGTCCTGATACATCACTATTATAATATCTTTGACTATTTCTTAATGCTGTGTCTTTTATTCCCTTGACTTGTTTATTCCAATACTGGAAGCCTATATCTCATTGCTATTTTAAATTATAATTTTCTAGTATCTTGAGAGGATAAGCACCTTTTCATAAGATTAGCAACCACTTGGATGGATGGATAGATAGAAGGATAGATAGATAGGTAGGTAGATAGGTAGATAGATAGATTTTTTTTGGTGAGATATCTGTTCAGATAATTTGTTTACTTTTCGATTGGGTTTTCTGCTTTCTTATTATTGAATTTTAACAGTTCTTTGTGTATTTTGGATACAAGTCTTTTATCAAATATATGTTTTACAAATATTTTCTCCCAACATGAGCCTGGGCTGTTAATTTTCTTAACAGTGTATTTCACAGAGCAGAAATTTTTTGTTTTGTTTTTGTTTCTCTTTTTGTTTCACCAGAGAACAGCATGTTTTATTCACTTTTGGAAGAACCTGCTTTTGATTTTATTTATTATTTTTTTATTTTTTTATTATTTATTTATTTATTTATTATTTTTATTTATTTATTTATTTATTTTATATTCAATTTTTTTAATTTAATTTTATTATGTCATGTTAATCACTATACAGTACATCATTAGTTTTTGATGTAGTGTTCCATGATTCATTGTTTGTGTAGAACACCCAATGCTCCATGCAGAACGTGCCCTCCTTAATACCCATCACCTGGCTAACCTGTCCTCCCACCACCCTCCCCTCTAGAACCCTCAGTTTGTTTCTCTGAGTCCATAGTCTCTCATGGTTCATCTCTCCCTCCTATTCCCCCCTTTCATTTTTCCCTCCCTTCTCCCTTATGTTCCACAAATAAGTGAAACCATATGATAATTGACTTTCTCTGCTTGACTTATTTCACTTAGCCTAATCTCCTCCAGTCCCATCCACGTTGCTGTAGAAGTTGGGTATTCATCCTTTCTGATGGCTGAGTAATATTCCATTGTATATATGGACCACATCTTCTTTATCCATTCATCTGTTGAAGGGCCTCTCGGCTCTTTCCACAGTTTGGCTAATGCGGACATTGCTGCTATGAACATTGGGGTGCATATGGCCTTTCTTTTCACTACATCTGTGTCTTTGGGGTAAATACCCAGTAATGCAATTCCTGGGTCATAGGGTAGCTCTATTTTTAATTTTTTGAGGCCCCTCCACACTGTTTTCCAAAGTGGCTGTACCAACCTGCATTCCCACCAACAGTGTAAGAGGGTTCCCCTTTCTCCACAACCTCTCCAACATTTGTTGTTTCTTCTTGTCAATTTTTGCCATTCTAACTGGTGTAAGGTGATATCTCAGTGTGGTTTTGATTTGAATTTCCCTGATGGCTAATGATGATGAACAGTTTTTCAGGTGTCTGTTAGCCATTTGTATGTATTTTTCCTGTTTTATAGTTAATTACTTCAAAGGTATTTTCCACATATTTTATTTTGCTATTTTATTATTCTTTTTCTGCTTACTTAAATTTGTTTTTTTAAAGTTCTTATTTAAGTTTCAGTTAGTGAACATACAGTGTAATATTAGTTGCAGGTGTACAGTTAGTAATTCAACACTTCCATAACACCTGGTGCTCATCACAAGTGCCCTCCTTAATCCCCATTAACTATTTAACCCATCCCCCCACCCACCTCCCTCTGGTAACCATCAGTTTGTTCTCTGTAGTTAAGAGTCTCTTGTTTTGCCTCCCTCTCTCTCTTTTTTTCACTTTGCTTGTTTGTTTTGTTTCTTTGTTTCTTAAATTCCATATATGAGTGAAACCATATGGTATTTGTCTTTTTCTGACTTATTTCACTTAGCCTAATACTCTCTAGCTCCATCCATGTCATTGCAAATGGCAAGATTTCATTCTTTTTATGGCTGAGTAATATTCCATTACACACACACACACACACACACACACACACACATATATATATATCACCTCTTCTTTATCCATTCATCAATGGACACTTAGGCTGTTTCCATAATTTGGCTGTTGTAGATAATGCTGCCATAAAGATTAGGGTACATGTATCCCTTTGAATTAGTATTTTTGTATTGTTTGGTAAATACCCAGTAGTACAATTGCTGGATTGTAGGGTAGTTTTATTTTTAACTTGTTGAGGATCCTCCATACTGTTTCCCAGAGTGGATGCACCAGTTTGCATTCCCACCAACACTGCAAGAGGGTTCCCCTTTCTCCACATCATCCCCAGCACCTGTTGTTTCTTATGTTGTTGATTTTAGCCATGCTGACAAGTGTGAGGTGATATCTCATTGTAGTTTTGATTTGTATTTCTCTGATGAGTGATATTGAGCATCTTTTCATGTGTCTGTTGGCCACCTGGATGTCTTCTTTGGAAAAATGTCTATTCATGTCTTCTGTTCATTTTTTAATTGGATTATTCATTTTTGGATGTTGAGTTTTATAAGTTCTTTATATATTTTGGATACTAACCCTTTATCAGATATGTCATTTGCAAATAGCTTCTCCCATTCCATAGGTTTTTTAGTTTTGATTGTTTCTTTCACTGTGCAGAAGTTTTTTATTTTGATGAAGTCCCAATAGTTTATTTTTGCTTTTGTATCCCTTGCCCAGGAGGCATATCTAGAAAGAAGTTGCTACAGTGGATATCAAAGAAGTTACTTCCTGTGTTCTCCTCTAGGATTTTTATGGGTTCAAGACTCACATTCGTTTGGTTCTGGAAAGTAATTTTGCCTAAGGATGGGCATTTATGGAGAACATAACAACACTGGGGGCATATTGCAAAATGGTTACTCTCTCCCACTTCAAAATGGTTACTTTTCCCTTTCCATCTGTCGGAAACATGAGGGATTTTCCTCTAATCTTCACTGCGAGAACCAGCTGGGGCTCCTGGGGCTGCTGGAGGTAAAACTTACAAAAGTATGGAGTCCATCTAATAATGGCCCTTAAGAGACCAGTTTGAGCTGGTCCATACTCAGTCTCCAGCAATCTGTCAGTTACTGTTTCAGTGGTCCTAATGGTGACTTCTTCAAGAGGTTTCTGCTCCCAGTAAGGTGTGATTCTTTGTATCTCCTTGCCTCTCCAGTTTTAGGGGGCACAGTTTGCCCTATGACCTCAGTTCTCTTATGGAGCTAAGATTTTCTGTTTTCAACTTGTTCAAATTTTTTCTTGTAAGAATGAGAGTGAGGACTCCTGAGCACATTTTGCGTTAGAATAGATTATCCCTGTTGAAGATATGGAAAATGAGAAATGCTGGGGTGAAGTTAACTAATCTATACTTTTTTATATGCATTATATTTCATGATTTTTTAAAGTTTGACAAAAGTTGCTGATGCTTTAAAGACCATGCTATGTTCTCAGAAAAATCGTTATAGGACAATAGATTCTGAGTCACATCTTGGTTAAATTATTGAACTTGAAGGAGAAAGAAATAATTCTTTATACCTTCATGCAGTAAGCAATTATATGACCAAAGGGGAAAAAATGTAGGCAGGCCTCAGGATTTTTCCACAACCATATTCAAAGATATGCCACAATGGAATGATGTCTACACATTTGTGAGACAAAATGTAATCCAAGACTATTATACTTAGTCAAGGTGTCATTCAAATGTGTAGTCAGACATTCTTAAGCATGGGAGAATTTAGAGCCTAAACTATTCACGTGCATGTCCTATTAAGGGATATATTTTGGGGTGCCTGGGCGGCTCATTCAGTTGAGCATCCAACTCTTGGTTTCAGCTCAGGTCATGATCTCAGGGTGGTGAGATTGAGCCCCATTCTCCCTCTGCCCCTCCTCCCTGCTGTCTCTCTCTCTCTCTCTCTCAAATGAATAAATGAATAAATTAAAAAAAAGAAATATATTTGATGATGATCTCTATCTAGTAAAAAGATGAATCAAAATAGTCAATGAATGTAAGAGCCATGGTGAATTGCTTTGATGTTGAGCAAAGGAATCATTCAAATATCAAATTAAGATAAGCACAATGGGAATTATGGCTACAAAAGAGAATGTAACTGTCATAAACACTGATAATATTAAATAATAATAAAACTGACAATAAGAATAGGGGCAAGGGAGAAATATGACCATAATAACATCCTCAGGACTTCATATCACTGTTTCAGTCAATGGTGCCCCAAGCATTTTCTTACCCTGCAATTGGAGAAGTGGCAGAAAATGATTTCTTTCTGAATATCTAGAAATAAATATTTTTCATGAGGTTGGGAAAATTGAAATGTAAGTTAGAACAGTATAACAGTTTTTTAGCAAGTATCCAGGCCAAGAAACCATTTCCATTGGTCATTTTAGAGGAATAAAATAATAATATCTGAGGCTAGGGCACCTGGGTGGCTCAGTTGGTTGGGCGACTGCCTTCAGCTCAGGTCATGATCCTGAAGTCCCGGGATCGAGTCCCGCATCTGGCTCTCTGCTCGGCGGGGAGTCTGCTTCTCCCTCTGACCCTCCCTGCTCTCATGCTCTATCTCATTCTCTCTCTCAAATAAATAAATAAAATCTTTTAAAAAATAATATCTGAGGCTAATAGATTCATTAAAGAGAATGTAACTAATGGCGATGAAATTTATATGTGAGGTCTTTGCAGAAGGAGAACATTTGGGAAATTAAATTATTAGGGAAATAAGTCACTACATTTAAAGTGAGGTGATCAAATATCTATGCATAGGTATGAATTTTTGAATTCATTAATCTCATTTATTGAGACTTTCATGTGCCAAATTATTGTGGAACCAAGACACAGAAATGAGCAAGGGAGGTACCACTTCAAGTTTTAAAGAACTAGGGGTCTAGTAGAAGAGATAACGTAGAAAGATTGTAGAATTAATACATTAGTTAAGAGAAATAAGTTAATTACACACACACACACACACACACACACAGTACAGAGTCTTATGGAAAGAGCAGGGAGTAGTTCCCTGATGCAGTGTCACTTCAGCTGAAATCAAATTGATGAGCCCAAACTGGCCATATTAGCCAGATTATCACTATCCCAGTGAAATTGTTCTCTAGTTAAAGAGAAAGGCATGGATAAAATATGTGAGGCAGAAAGGAAGTTGATATCCTAAAGGAACTGATAGAATCAGATTTATATTATAAAAAGATTACCCTAAGATCAAGGCCCAAGGACCTGAAGATGTCCATTACATAAAGGTAAGAAAGAGGCTGGGAGCTGGAAAAAGGAATTTGGAAGAAAAAAAAAAGCCAGAAAAGGAGTATAAAATAAAAAAAAAATACTGTCAGAAAAGCCACAGAAGGAAATATTTTAACACAGAAGGGTGATCAATTTGGTTAACTCTGTTGAATGCACTTGAGATGTAAGTGAGAAAAATAAAGGGCTCTTTGGATTTTCTTACATACAGGTCATTGTTGACTTAGGAAGAGAAAATTAGTCTATCAGTGGGAACAGACATTGTTTGGAGAAGGGAGTAAGAAAGAAGAGGAAGAGAGAGCATTTGGGCAGTAGCAGTTCAGAACGTGCTATTGAATGTCCTCAATATAAAGGGCAGGCATCCTCTGGCTAGCTCTTAATTCCAGCTACTCTTGTGACCACCAGCTCTACAGAAGAGCATCTCACTTCACTGGTGCTTCATGACTTGCCTTCTGGCCTGCACTTCTGGGAGTATAAAGGGGTTTACACCCCACAAAGCAACCTTTGATCAGTGTAGGGAAAGAACTAGGGATCCGTTTGTCTCCTTCTGTCTTTCAGGCAGATAATTCCAATAATGAATAATTTCAACAGCCTCTCAGAAAGTTCCTAGTAGAATTGAGCTTCCCTTACCCATGGCAATGACCATGGGTATATATGAGCTTTATAATGTACACGTGACACTTCTTATTCTGCTTCACTTTTACTATTTACACCATCTCCTGTTCCTTAGGATCACTTCCCTAAATTCCCTGCCAGCATGGAAGCCTTTGTCCCAGGTTTTTGTGAGAATATCAGTTTCTAACTCACTTGGCTATAAATATGTAGGTTTTAGATTGCTGGGTTATATAGTAAATTATGCCTGCCAAACTAACTGTCTTTCAGAATGGCTGTACTATTTTGCATCCCCACTGGTAATGAATGAAAAAGCAAAAGTGTATGAACAGATAATAGAGATTGCCAAGGGTTGGTGATGAAGGAAGTGGTTAATGAAAAAGGGGCTGCACAATGAAACTTTTAAAGTGATAAAACCGTTCTGCATGATACTGTGATAGTGAATACATGACACTATGCATTTGTCAAAATCCATAATGTACATCAAAATCTGTGAACTTTACTGCATGCAGATTAAAATCAGTCAGGCTGGTAGGGGGTTCAATGGATAGAATACAGACAATGACAATGAATCTGACTATATGACAAATGGATGGCATAACCTTATTGAAGAAGGTGTGGAAAACAGGCAGTATGTTTTGATGGGATATTGCAATGCTAAACACAAAAAGAACTCTACATAAATACTATACTCTAGTTGTTAAATGTGTTTCTCATAGGGCTGTGGGTTAGTAATTCTGAAACTACATTACATATATACTAGAGCTGAATGAAAAAAGTGAATGATAGTGGGAACCAGGTTCTCAGTATCATAAAAAAAGTTGCAACTAAGTATGGGGGGAAGACTAGAATGAATCCTGTGGTGCTGAATTATGGCAACATCACTATGAGCCCATATTCATACCAATGTATATGTAGACAGATATATACAAAAATAATTGTAGATATGTATGTATACATGGATGAGTATACATATATACATTTGCTAGCTGAGAGCGTCTAGAAGCAGGGATACCTCATACCCAGTGCCCAGATCTTGGCTTCTTAATACTCTTCTTCAATAAATGGCACCAGGTATCCTTAAAGAGATGGCTGATTCTCAGAACACAAAATGAGCCTGGAATATAGTGTAGTGGCAAAAAGTCAGGAAGTGCTAAAAGAAATGATAGGTGCTTATCAAAAAAACATGAGATATAACATGAAGGAGGCTCCCAGTAGTCAGAGCTGATACAATTTGGGCAATAAAATAAAACAATGTTAGCTCCATAACAAAGGAAGATAAACATATTACAAGAAAACTATAGATCAATACTCCTCATGAACAGACACAAAAATGCTTAAAAAGTTCTTCAAAATAGTCCTGAAACATATAAAAAGGATTCTACATCATGATCAAGTAGTTATTATCATAGGAATACATAGTTGGTTTAAAATTGGAAAATTAATTAATATAGTGTACCATATCAATAGAATAAAGGACAAAACAATATAATCATCTTAGTAGATTCAACAAAGCATATGACAAAATCCAACACTATGCTAAATCGTAATATCTTTATTGCTTTAATTATAATGACCTTATTATTTCATCATTAAACATTTTACTTGTACTTTGAGATACATAACATATAACTAGATGGATAACATATGGATTGATAATATGAGGATAAAATAGATAACACAGTATTTATAGATAGATGATAGAAAGGTAGATAACCTAAAGTATGTACCATATAAAACATGAAATAAGAAATAATCTTCCTGGGGGCACCTGGGTGGCTCAGTTCAGTTAAGTGTCTGTTCTGCTCAGGTCACGATCTCAGGGTCCTGAGATTGAGCCCTGCATGGGGCTCCCGGCTCAGCAAGGAGACTGCTTCTCTCTCTCTCTCTCTCTCTCTCTGCCCCTCTCCCCTGCTTGTGCTTGCACTCTCTCTCTCAAATAAATAAATAAAATCTTTAAAAAATGGGTTGAGGTCAGAAAAAAAGAAATGGACTTCTTGTTTCATCACTTTTGAGATGATGATGTGTTCATTTCCCTTGACCAATTAATAAGAAATACTACCTAATTCATAATTTTAAATCATCCTTGAATTTTGAGGTGGAATTCATTTTAATTTAATTTCTCATTTTAATGTACTGCCAAATTTTATTAATTAATATTTTGTTTA
>NW_027398445.1:0-11460 GCF_003265705.2 Callorhinus ursinus
GGGAGTCTGCTTCTCCCTCTGACCCTCTTCCCTCTCGTGCTCTCTATCTCTCATTCTCTCTCTCTCAAATAAATAAATAAAATCTTAAAAAAAAAGAATATATATAATGGTCTTTTTCATAAATTGTGAAACGACATTCAGAGAACTGGTAAACCAGTCAGGTAAATGGTCAGTTCAGGGGAATTAATATGTGTGAAAGATGAGGCTAAAAAATAAAACTTTTTAGAAAATAACTGCATGAACTTTACATACACTCTTTCCTGAAGACATCAAAAGCATTAGTTATAAAAATTATTTCTAAACATTAATAAAAGAATCCCTCCACATTTAAAGAGATTATAAAGTAAGAAGCAAGGCAGGCCACAATAAACAAATGTTGGTGCAGGAAGTTTTACCTGCAATGGTGAGAGATACAATGTGTGCTACACACACAACAGAGAAAGAGACAGGCTACCCAGTGGGAAAATGGAGGAGACTTGATTAGGAACTTTGTTCAAAAGGAAGAAAACAAAATGGCTAAAAAGAAAAAAAGATGACAGATTCTCAATCTAACTAATAACCAGGGAAATGCATTTAAAATCACAATGGGATACCACTACACATCTGCCAGAATGGATAAAATTAAGTCTAACAGTATCAAATATTTGGGAGGATGTGGAGCAAGGAGAACATGCATATACTACGGGGAATATAAATTGATACAGCCTCTTTAGAAAACTGTCATGGTCTAGTAAAGTTAAAAAACATATTACTCATGACTCAGATAACCACTCTGAAATATATACCCTGCAGATAAGCATGTACATTTACACTAGAAGACATGAACAGGAATGTAGAGTAGGCTTTGTCATAATATGCTCAAATTGGATACAACTCATATACTTTAAGAGTAGAACAGTTAAGTTGGAATATTATAAAATGACATATTTAATACAGCCGTGAAAAATGAGTGAATATTAATATAACACTAAGTCAAGAAGCACAAAGGTCAAAAGGAGGTAAAACTAAACAATAATGTTTAGGGATTAATGTGAAGATGATAAAATTATAAAGAAATCAAAGAGAATTATCACTGAAATCGTAATTGTGTTTTACTTTAGCAGAAGGGAAGGATTTTTGATTGAAAAGGACATACTTGTTTGTTCTAGGATGTTATTTACTCTTTCTTAGCTTGGATGATTGAAAGGACTCCGCGGATTCCATGGTGTGCACACAAATCAGCCTTTAATGAAGGTAAAGCATATAGTTCAGTATGACAGGAAAGCATGTGTAATCCTCAAGGTACTAGACTTCCAAGCATAGCTCGTAGAATCCTTTCTTAGCACAGGACTCACTTTGTTTTTGAATTATGAAGTACCAAATTAGGTGCAAGAAATAAGAGTTTCATGAGAAACCATGTAAAACCAAAATTTTGTAATTGGGTCTTTAAAAATTTTTTTTCCTATTGTTTTTATTTTTTAAATTTTAATTTAAATTCTTATTTACTTTTATATTAGTTTCAGATGTACAACATAATGGTTTGGTATTTGTATATGTTGCAAAGTGATCACCACACTGTTCTTTTTTAACATCTATCACCATACATAGGTACAAATATTTTTTCTTGTGATGAAAACTTTTAAGATTTACTCTATTACCAATTTTATTATTATTATTATTTTAAAATTTGAGTATAGTTGGGAACACAATGTTACATTAGTTTCAAGTGTACAACACAATAATTCCATTAGTTTATACATTATGTTCTGTTAACCACAAGTGTAGCTACTATCTGTCCTGATATCTCACCATTACAGTATCATTGACTATAATCCCTATGCTATGCCTTTTATTTCCATGATTTATTCATTTCATAACTGAAGCCTGTACCTCCCACTCTTCTTCACCCATTGTGCCCAACTCCTTACCCTCTCCCTCTCTGGCAGTCATCAATTTGTTGTCTGTATTTATAGGTCTGATTCTGCTTTTTGTTTGCTTATTCATTTGTTTTTTATTGTTTGGTTTGGGTTTTTTGTTTGTTTTTTAGATTCCACTTACTATTGAAATCATGTAGTATTTGTCTTTCTCAGTCTGACTTAATTCACTTAGCCTAATACTCTCTAGGTCCACCCATGTTGTCTCAAATGGCACTATCTCCTATCTCATACTTTTTATGGCTGTGTAATATTTCTGTGTGTGTGTGTGTGTGTGTGTGTGTGTGTGTGTGTGTGTACAGAGTTGGGTCTTTTATACTCTGCTGATTATGTGACAAATCTAGGCCATGCAACTGGTTAAACCAGGTGAAACTATGGACCCACAGAGCCCTAAACAATGTGAACAAGCCATCTCAGGTTCTAGGGCGTTTCTGATTTCAAATGACACATATATACCTCTAGCTATCCCATTTCATTCTTATTGTAGCCACATGTCAATACTAAACTTCTAGATGTCTTCAAAGATAAAAATATAGCTGTTTCACCTAGCTGTAACTCTGTCTTGCACAGGTTGTGGTTATATGAGTATATACTTAGACTCCATATATATATTATATATACTTTTTATAATTAATAGATTATTTTTAGACTAGCTTTAGGTTTATAAGAAATTGAACAAAAAGTACAGTAAGTTCCCATATATCCCCACTCCCCTGTTCCCAACTTCCTCTACTATTAACATCTTGCATTAGAATTGTACATTTGCTACAATTGGCTAACCAGTAGTGGTACATTATTATTAACTAAAATCCATAGTTTACTTTAGGATTCAGTCCATGTGTTGTACATTCAGTGGATTTGACAAATACATAATGTCATGTATCTGTCATTGTAATATTGTACAGAATAGTGTAACTTCCGTAAAAATCTGGATTTCTACCTGTTCATTTTTCTCCCCATCGCCCTGAACTTCTGTCAACCACTTATCTATTTACTGTCTCTAGTTTTGCCTTTTCCAGAATGTCATATAGTTGGAGTCAAACAATATGTAGCCTTTTCAGACTGGCTTCCTTACTGAGCAATATGCTTTAGTTGCTTCCATGTCTTTTTATGTTTTTTTTTAATTAACTTATGTTTTTTAAGGGCATTTTAAATTGCTTCCAGTTTTTGTCAATTATGAATTAAGCTGCTATAAACATTCATGTGCAAGTTTTTATGTGAACATAACCTTTTAATTTATTTGGGGAAATATCTATTAGCATATTTGCTGGATTATATGTATAGTTTTATAAGAAACTGCCAAACTGTCTTTCAAAGTTGCTGTACCATTTTGCATCACCACCATCCATACATGAAAGTTCCTGTGGCTCCATGTCCTTGCCAGCACTTGATAACATCAGCTTTTAAAAATTTTTTACCCATTCTAATTGGTATATAGTAGTATCTCACTGTTTTTGTTTTTTTTTAATTTGAGTATAGTTGGCATACAATGTTGCATTACTTTCAGGTGTACAACATAATGATTCAACAAATTTATATATTATGCTATGTTCACTACTAGAGTAGCTAACATCTGTCCTGATACATCACTATTATAATATCTTTGACTATTTCTTAATGCTGTGTCTTTTATTCCCTTGACTTGTTTATTCCAATACTGGAAGCCTATATCTCATTGCTATTTTAAATTATAATTTTCTAGTATCTTGAGAGGATAAGCACCTTTTCATAAGATTAGCAACCACTTGGATGGATGGATAGATAGAAGGATAGATAGATAGGTAGGTAGATAGGTAGATAGATAGATTTTTTTTGGTGAGATATCTGTTCAGATAATTTGTTTACTTTTCGATTGGGTTTTCTGCTTTCTTATTATTGAATTTTAACAGTTCTTTGTGTATTTTGGATACAAGTCTTTTATCAAATATATGTTTTACAAATATTTTCTCCCAACATGAGCCTGGGCTGTTAATTTTCTTAACAGTGTATTTCACAGAGCAGAAATTTTTTGTTTTGTTTTTGTTTCTCTTTTTGTTTCACCAGAGAACAGCATGTTTTATTCACTTTTGGAAGAACCTGCTTTTGATTTTATTTATTATTTTTTTATTTTTTTATTATTTATTTATTTATTTATTATTTTTATTTATTTATTTATTTATTTTATATTCAATTTTTTTAATTTAATTTTATTATGTCATGTTAATCACTATACAGTACATCATTAGTTTTTGATGTAGTGTTCCATGATTCATTGTTTGTGTAGAACACCCAATGCTCCATGCAGAACGTGCCCTCCTTAATACCCATCACCTGGCTAACCTGTCCTCCCACCACCCTCCCCTCTAGAACCCTCAGTTTGTTTCTCTGAGTCCATAGTCTCTCATGGTTCATCTCTCCCTCCTATTCCCCCCTTTCATTTTTCCCTCCCTTCTCCCTTATGTTCCACAAATAAGTGAAACCATATGATAATTGACTTTCTCTGCTTGACTTATTTCACTTAGCCTAATCTCCTCCAGTCCCATCCACGTTGCTGTAGAAGTTGGGTATTCATCCTTTCTGATGGCTGAGTAATATTCCATTGTATATATGGACCACATCTTCTTTATCCATTCATCTGTTGAAGGGCCTCTCGGCTCTTTCCACAGTTTGGCTAATGCGGACATTGCTGCTATGAACATTGGGGTGCATATGGCCTTTCTTTTCACTACATCTGTGTCTTTGGGGTAAATACCCAGTAATGCAATTCCTGGGTCATAGGGTAGCTCTATTTTTAATTTTTTGAGGCCCCTCCACACTGTTTTCCAAAGTGGCTGTACCAACCTGCATTCCCACCAACAGTGTAAGAGGGTTCCCCTTTCTCCACAACCTCTCCAACATTTGTTGTTTCTTCTTGTCAATTTTTGCCATTCTAACTGGTGTAAGGTGATATCTCAGTGTGGTTTTGATTTGAATTTCCCTGATGGCTAATGATGATGAACAGTTTTTCAGGTGTCTGTTAGCCATTTGTATGTATTTTTCCTGTTTTATAGTTAATTACTTCAAAGGTATTTTCCACATATTTTATTTTGCTATTTTATTATTCTTTTTCTGCTTACTTAAATTTGTTTTTTTAAAGTTCTTATTTAAGTTTCAGTTAGTGAACATACAGTGTAATATTAGTTGCAGGTGTACAGTTAGTAATTCAACACTTCCATAACACCTGGTGCTCATCACAAGTGCCCTCCTTAATCCCCATTAACTATTTAACCCATCCCCCCACCCACCTCCCTCTGGTAACCATCAGTTTGTTCTCTGTAGTTAAGAGTCTCTTGTTTTGCCTCCCTCTCTCTCTTTTTTTCACTTTGCTTGTTTGTTTTGTTTCTTTGTTTCTTAAATTCCATATATGAGTGAAACCATATGGTATTTGTCTTTTTCTGACTTATTTCACTTAGCCTAATACTCTCTAGCTCCATCCATGTCATTGCAAATGGCAAGATTTCATTCTTTTTATGGCTGAGTAATATTCCATTACACACACACACACACACACACACACACACACATATATATATATCACCTCTTCTTTATCCATTCATCAATGGACACTTAGGCTGTTTCCATAATTTGGCTGTTGTAGATAATGCTGCCATAAAGATTAGGGTACATGTATCCCTTTGAATTAGTATTTTTGTATTGTTTGGTAAATACCCAGTAGTACAATTGCTGGATTGTAGGGTAGTTTTATTTTTAACTTGTTGAGGATCCTCCATACTGTTTCCCAGAGTGGATGCACCAGTTTGCATTCCCACCAACACTGCAAGAGGGTTCCCCTTTCTCCACATCATCCCCAGCACCTGTTGTTTCTTATGTTGTTGATTTTAGCCATGCTGACAAGTGTGAGGTGATATCTCATTGTAGTTTTGATTTGTATTTCTCTGATGAGTGATATTGAGCATCTTTTCATGTGTCTGTTGGCCACCTGGATGTCTTCTTTGGAAAAATGTCTATTCATGTCTTCTGTTCATTTTTTAATTGGATTATTCATTTTTGGATGTTGAGTTTTATAAGTTCTTTATATATTTTGGATACTAACCCTTTATCAGATATGTCATTTGCAAATAGCTTCTCCCATTCCATAGGTTTTTTAGTTTTGATTGTTTCTTTCACTGTGCAGAAGTTTTTTATTTTGATGAAGTCCCAATAGTTTATTTTTGCTTTTGTATCCCTTGCCCAGGAGGCATATCTAGAAAGAAGTTGCTACAGTGGATATCAAAGAAGTTACTTCCTGTGTTCTCCTCTAGGATTTTTATGGGTTCAAGACTCACATTCGTTTGGTTCTGGAAAGTAATTTTGCCTAAGGATGGGCATTTATGGAGAACATAACAACACTGGGGGCATATTGCAAAATGGTTACTCTCTCCCACTTCAAAATGGTTACTTTTCCCTTTCCATCTGTCGGAAACATGAGGGATTTTCCTCTAATCTTCACTGCGAGAACCAGCTGGGGCTCCTGGGGCTGCTGGAGGTAAAACTTACAAAAGTATGGAGTCCATCTAATAATGGCCCTTAAGAGACCAGTTTGAGCTGGTCCATACTCAGTCTCCAGCAATCTGTCAGTTACTGTTTCAGTGGTCCTAATGGTGACTTCTTCAAGAGGTTTCTGCTCCCAGTAAGGTGTGATTCTTTGTATCTCCTTGCCTCTCCAGTTTTAGGGGGCACAGTTTGCCCTATGACCTCAGTTCTCTTATGGAGCTAAGATTTTCTGTTTTCAACTTGTTCAAATTTTTTCTTGTAAGAATGAGAGTGAGGACTCCTGAGCACATTTTGCGTTAGAATAGATTATCCCTGTTGAAGATATGGAAAATGAGAAATGCTGGGGTGAAGTTAACTAATCTATACTTTTTTATATGCATTATATTTCATGATTTTTTAAAGTTTGACAAAAGTTGCTGATGCTTTAAAGACCATGCTATGTTCTCAGAAAAATCGTTATAGGACAATAGATTCTGAGTCACATCTTGGTTAAATTATTGAACTTGAAGGAGAAAGAAATAATTCTTTATACCTTCATGCAGTAAGCAATTATATGACCAAAGGGGAAAAAATGTAGGCAGGCCTCAGGATTTTTCCACAACCATATTCAAAGATATGCCACAATGGAATGATGTCTACACATTTGTGAGACAAAATGTAATCCAAGACTATTATACTTAGTCAAGGTGTCATTCAAATGTGTAGTCAGACATTCTTAAGCATGGGAGAATTTAGAGCCTAAACTATTCACGTGCATGTCCTATTAAGGGATATATTTTGGGGTGCCTGGGTGGCTCATTCAGTTGAGCATCCAACTCTTGGTTTCAGCTCAGGTCATGATCTCAGGGTGGTGAGATTGAGCCCCATTCTCCCTCTGCCCCTCCTCCCTGCTGTCTCTCTCTCTCTCTCTCTCAAATGAATAAATGAATAAATTAAAAAAAAGAAATATATTTGATGATGATCTCTATCTAGTAAAAAGATGAATCAAAATAGTCAATGAATGTAAGAGCCATGGTGAATTGCTTTGATGTTGAGCAAAGGAATCATTCAAATATCAAATTAAGATAAGCACAATGGGAATTATGGCTACAAAAGAGAATGTAACTGTCATAAACACTGATAATATTAAATAATAATAAAACTGACAATAAGAATAGGGGCAAGGGAGAAATATGACCATAATAACATCCTCAGGACTTCATATCACTGTTTCAGTCAATGGTGCCCCAAGCATTTTCTTACCCTGCAATTGGAGAAGTGGCAGAAAATGATTTCTTTCTGAATATCTAGAAATAAATATTTTTCATGAGGTTGGGAAAATTGAAATGTAAGTTAGAACAGTATAACAGTTTTTTAGCAAGTATCCAGGCCAAGAAACCATTTCCATTGGTCATTTTAGAGGAATAAAATAATAATATCTGAGGCTAGGGCACCTGGGTGGCTCAGTTGGTTGGGCGACTGCCTTCAGCTCAGGTCATGATCCTGAAGTCCCGGGATCGAGTCCCGCATCTGGCTCTCTGCTCGGCGGGGAGTCTGCTTCTCCCTCTGACCCTCCCTGCTCTCATGCTCTATCTCATTCTCTCTCTCAAATAAATAAATAAAATCTTTTAAAAAATAATATCTGAGGCTAATAGATTCATTAAAGAGAATGTAACTAATGGCGATGAAATTTATATGTGAGGTCTTTGCAGAAGGAGAACATTTGGGAAATTAAATTATTAGGGAAATAAGTCACTACATTTAAAGTGAGGTGATCAAATATCTATGCATAGGTATGAATTTTTGAATTCATTAATCTCATTTATTGAGACTTTCATGTGCCAAATTATTGTGGAACCAAGACACAGAAATGAGCAAGGGAGGTACCACTTCAAGTTTTAAAGAACTAGGGGTCTAGTAGAAGAGATAACGTAGAAAGATTGTAGAATTAATACATTAGTTAAGAGAAATAAGTTAATTACACACACACACACACACACACACACAGTACAGAGTCTTATGGAAAGAGCAGGGAGTAGTTCCCTGATGCAGTGTCACTTCAGCTGAAATCAAATTGATGAGCCCAAACTGGCCATATTAGCCAGATTATCACTATCCCAGTGAAATTGTTCTCTAGTTAAAGAGAAAGGCATGGATAAAATATGTGAGGCAGAAAGGAAGTTGATATCCTAAAGGAACTGATAGAATCAGATTTATATTATAAAAAGATTACCCTAAGATCAAGGCCCAAGGACCTGAAGATGTCCATTACATAAAGGTAAGAAAGAGGCTGGGAGCTGGAAAAAGGAATTTGGAAGAAAAAAAAAAGCCAGAAAAGGAGTATAAAATAAAAAAAAAATACTGTCAGAAAAGCCACAGAAGGAAATATTTTAACACAGAAGGGTGATCAATTTGGTTAACTCTGTTGAATGCACTTGAGATGTAAGTGAGAAAAATAAAGGGCTCTTTGGATTTTCTTACATACAGGTCATTGTTGACTTAGGAAGAGAAAATTAGTCTATCAGTGGGAACAGACATTGTTTGGAGAAGGGAGTAAGAAAGAAGAGGAAGAGAGAGCATTTGGGCAGTAGCAGTTCAGAACGTGCTATTGAATGTCCTCAATATAAAGGGCAGGCATCCTCTGGCTAGCTCTTAATTCCAGCTACTCTTGTGACCACCAGCTCTACAGAAGAGCATCTCACTTCACTGGTGCTTCATGACTTGCCTTCTGGCCTGCACTTCTGGGAGTATAAAGGGGTTTACACCCCACAAAGCAACCTTTGATCAGTGTAGGGAAAGAACTAGGGATCCGTTTGTCTCCTTCTGTCTTTCAGGCAGATAATTCCAATAATGAATAATTTCAACAGCCTCTCAGAAAGTTCCTAGTAGAATTGAGCTTCCCTTACCCATGGCAATGACCATGGGTATATATGAGCTTTATAATGTACACGTGACACTTCTTATTCTGCTTCACTTTTACTATTTACACCATCTCCTGTTCCTTAGGATCACTTCCCTAAATTCCCTGCCAGCATGGAAGCCTTTGTCCCAGGTTTTTGTGAGAATATCAGTTTCTAACTCACTTGGCTATAAATATGTAGGTTTTAGATTGCTGGGTTATATAGTAAATTATGCCTGCCAAACTAACTGTCTTTCAGAATGGCTGTACTATTTTGCATCCCCACTGGTAATGAATGAAAAAGCAAAAGTGTATGAACAGATAATAGAGATTGCCAAGGGTTGGTGATGAAGGAAGTGGTTAATGAAAAAGGGGCTGCACAATGAAACTTTTAAAGTGATAAAACCGTTCTGCATGATACTGTGATAGTGAATACATGACACTATGCATTTGTCAAAATCCATAATGTACATCAAAATCTGTGAACTTTACTGCATGCAGATTAAAATCAGTCAGGCTGGTAGGGGGTTCAATGGATAGAATACAGACAATGACAATGAATCTGACTATATGACAAATGGATGGCATAACCTTATTGAAGAAGGTGTGGAAAACAGGCAGTATGTTTTGATGGGATATTGCAATGCTAAACACAAAAAGAACTCTACATAAATACTATACTCTAGTTGTTAAATGTGTTTCTCATAGGGCTGTGGGTTAGTAATTCTGAAACTACATTACATATATACTAGAGCTGAATGAAAAAAGTGAATGATAGTGGGAACCAGGTTCTCAGTATCATAAAAAAAGTTGCAACTAAGTATGGGGGGAAGACTAGAATGAATCCTGTGGTGCTGAATTATGGCAACATCACTATGAGCCCATATTCATACCAATGTATATGTAGACAGATATATACAAAAATAATTGTAGATATGTATGTATACGTGGATGAGTATACATATATACATTTGCTAGCTGAGAGCGTCTAGAAGCAGGGATACCTCATACCCAGTGCCCAGATCTTGGCTTCTTAATACTCTTCTTCAATAAATGGCACCAGGTATCCTTAAAGAGATGGCTGATTCTCAGAACACAAAATGAGCCTGGAATATAGTGTAGTGGCAAAAAGTCAGGAAGTGCTAAAAGAAATGATAGGTGCTTATCAAAAAAACATGAGATATAACATGAAGGAGGCTCCCAGTAGTCAGAGCTGATACAATTTGGGCAATAAAATAAAACAATGTTAGCTCCATAACAAAGGAAGATAAACATATTACAAGAAAACTATAGATCAATACTCCTCATGAACAGACACAAAAATGCTTAAAAAGTTCTTCAAAATAGTCCTGAAACATATAAAAAGGATTCTACATCATGATCAAGTAGTTATTATCATAGGAATACATAGTTGGTTTAAAATTGGAAAATTAATTAATATAGTGTACCATATCAATAGAATAAAGGACAAAACAATATAATCATCTTAGTAGATTCAACAAAGCATATGACAAAATCCAACACTATGCTAAATCGTAATATCTTTATTGCTTTAATTATAATGACCTTATTATTTCATCATTAAACATTTTACTTGTACTTTGAGATACATAACATATAACTAGATGGATAACATATGGATTGATAATATGAGGATAAAATAGATAACACAGTATTTATAGATAGATGATAGAAAGGTAGATAACCTAAAGTATGTACCATATAAAACATGAAATAAGAAATAATCTTCCTGGGGGCACCTGGGTGGCTCAGTTCAGTTAAGTGTCTGTTCTGCTCAGGTCACGATCTCAGGGTCCTGAGATTGAGCCCTGCATGGGGCTCCCGGCTCAGCAAGGAGACTGCTTCTCTCTCTCTCTCTCTCTCTCTCTGCCCCTCTCCCCTGCTTGTGCTTGCACTCTCTCTCTCAAATAAATAAATAAAATCTTTAAAAAATGGGTTGAGGTCAGAAAAAAAGAAATGGACTTCTTGTTTCATCACTTTTGAGATGATGATGTGTTCATTTCCCTTGACCAATTAATAAGAAATACTACCTAATTCATAATTTTAAATCATCCTTGAATTTTGAGGTGGAATTCATTTTAATTTAATTTCTCATTTTAATGTACTGCCAAATTTTATTAATTAATATTTTGTTTA
>NW_027398446.1:0-11445 GCF_003265705.2 Callorhinus ursinus
CCATGCTTTTTTCAAGCCCAGCTAGTATCTTTAAAATCATGATTCTGAACTCTAGGTCTGACATCGTACTAATGTCCATATTGATTAGGTCCCTGGCAGTTGGTACTGACTCTTGTTCTTTTTGTTGAGGTGATTTTTTTTGTCTTGTCAGTTTGTCCAGAGGAGAACAGATGAATGAGAGAACAAAATGCTAAAAGGGTAACAATGTTCCCAGAAAATATACTCTAAACAAATCTGAAAAGACCTGAAACCGGGGGAAAAGAAAAGGAAAGAAAGAAAAAAGAAAAAGAAAAAAGAAAAAGATAAAAACAAAACAGAACAAAACAAAAAAACAGAATATGATCAAATATGATCAGGCTGGTGCATAGATCAGTGCCACACCCTAGATTTGGGGCATATTTTGGTCTGTTGGAAGAAAGTGCCTCCCAAAATTTTAAAGAAAAAAAACCTATATATGTACAAAAATATGGGTTAATATGATGAAGGGATGGAATATGACTGTAAAGATGAAAATTATAAAAGGAATTGACAAGATAAGTTGGTTGAAAAAAGAAAGAAGAGGATTTAAAAAAAAAGGGAGAGAATGTGATCAGGCAGGAGACTAGAACAAAGCCATACACTAGAGATTTAGGGTATATTTTGATCTGTCAGAAGAAACTGTATCCCAAAATTTTAAAGAGAGAGCAACTTATACATATATATCAAAAATAAGGGTAAGTACTATGAAGGGATAGAATATGACTCTAAAAATGAAAAATAAAAAAGATTTTTTAAAAAAGGGATTGATAAGATGTTGGTCGAAAAAGGGAAAAAGAAAAATTCAAAAAAAAAAAAAGACAGTTAAAAAAAATTATCTTTGAAAGACGAAGGAATCATGGGGAAAAAGCCATGAATTCTCTGAGCAGTATTCCCCTAGAGCTGGAGTTCTGCCGTTCTCATTGATAGGTAAACTTGGCCTTGGCTGGCTGTTCTTGCTGATCTTTTGGGGGAGGGGCCTGTTGCCATGGTTCCCAAAAGTCTTTGCCGGAGGCGGAATTGCCCCGCCCTTGCCTGTCCGGGCTAAGCAATCTGCTCGGGTTTGCTCTCAGGAGCCTTTGTTCCCTGCAAGCTCTCGGTACAGCTTTGGAGGACGAGAGTGCAAATGGCGGCCTTCCAATCTCCACCCGGAGGAGCTGAGAACTCGGGGTCCCGCTCCTCAGTGCGCCCCCAGAGAAAAGCCGTCACTCCCATCTCCCCGGTCTCCGGCCGCACTCCGTGCTCACCCGGCCTGTGACCGAGCATTTCTATCTCTGGCACCCGACCCCGTGTGGAGTCTCCAAACCCAGCAGATCCCTGCGGTGCGCTCCCGCGCCGCTCCTCCTGGGGGAGGAAGGGGAGTCTCCCCGGATCTGCTGCTTGTTGGGTCCCTGCTGGAGGAGCAGTGGCCCGACTGGGCCGCGGATCACAGTTTATGGCCACCCCGAGCTGAGAGCCCACGCCTCGGCTCCGTCTCGGCAGCTGGCTTCCCCGCTCCGATCCCTGGGAGCTCTGCCGCACTCAGGCACCCCCGGTCTTTCTGTGACCCCGAGGGTCCTGAGACCACACTGTCCCGCGACGGTTCCACCCCCTCCACTTAGCCACTGGAACGACGTCCCTCCGCGGAGCCGATTTCTAAAAGGTCCGATTTTGTGCTCCGCGGCTCTAGCACGTGCAGGAAGCGGCCGACGGAGGCCCCCTCCCCCGCCGTCTATCCTCCCGACTATCGCCTCGGATTCACTTCTCCGCACGTCCTACCTTCCAGTAAGCGGTCAGTTCTCTGTTCAGCGAGTTGTTGCTACGCTCCTCTTCGATCTCCTGTTGAGTTCGTAGGTGTTCAGAATGGTCTGATCCCTATCCAGCTGAATTCCTGGGACCAGACGAAACCCAGGTCTCCCGCTCCTCCGCCGTCTTGCTCCTCCTTTCTAAAGATTTTATGTATGTATGTATTTGTTTATTTAAGAGAAAGAGTGAAAGAGCAGAAGCACGGGGGGTGGCAGGGGGAGAAGGAGAAGCAGGCTCCCTGCTCACCCAGTGGTAGTTTGTTATCTTTCAAGGAATTGATCCTTTTCATCTAAGTTATCAAATTTGTCGGCATAAAGTGTTCATAGTGTTCCTTTATTATTTTAGATTCCAGGGGATTAATAATGATGGCTACTCTTTCATTTCTGATCTTAGTAATTTGTATCTTCTCTCTTTTTTCTTAGTCACCCTTGGCTAGAGTTTTATCAATATTATTGATCTTTTCTAAGAATTAGCTTTTGGTTTGATTGATTTTTCTCACTTGTTTTTCTGTTTTCAATTTCATTGATTTCTGCTTCAATTTTTTATTATTTCTTTTCTTCTGATTCTTTTAGGCCTAAATTGCTCTTTTCTAGTTTTCTAACATAGAAGCTTACATTATTGATTTTAGATCTTTCTTCTTTTCTAATATATGCATTTAATGCTATAAATTTCCCTCTAAGCATCGCTTTTGCTGCATCCTAGAGATTTTGATAAATGTATCTTCATTTTCTTTTTTTTAAGATTTTATTTTATTATTTATTTGTCAGAGAGAGAGAGAGGCAGAGGGAGAAGCAGGCTCCCTGCTGAGCAAGGAGCCTGATGCAGGACTGGATCCCAGGACTTTGGCATCATGACACGAGCCAAAGGCAGACGCTCAACCAACTGAGCCACCCAGGTGTCCCTTCATTTTCATTTAGTTAAAAATATTTTTAGATTTCTTTTAGCCTCATTCTTTGACCCATGTGTTATTTATAAGTATGCTGTTTAATCTTCAAATATTCTGCAGTTTTCTGGCTACCTTTCTGTTTCTGATTTCTAATTTAATTCTATTGTGGTTTGTGAACATACTTTGTAGGATTTCTCCTGTTTTAAAATTATAAGGTGTATTTTATGGTCCACAATGTGGTCTGTATTGGTGAGTATTCCATGTGAGCTTGAGAAGTTTGTGTAATTCTGTGGTTGTTGGATGGAGTATTTTATCTTCATGCCATATTATCTTGAATTAAGTAAAAAAAAAAAAAAAAAAACATTTCCAATCACTTTACCTACAGATTATTTTACCTACTGCTCCGTTTGGCAGCCAGTCTCTTGTCTCTCTGTTCAGCAATAGTGAGACAGATTTCTTTTCCTTGGGGGAGGGAAATCCATGTTTTCTTGCCTTTGCCAATAACAAAAATGTTGGAGATCTGGGTGACAAAGCTGTTGCCTTTGGCATCTTCCACATAAACCACATCAAAAGAGCCAGAATGTCTCACTCCGTTGGTGATCATGCCCACTTTTCCCAAGTTAGCACCTCTGGTCACCACCATAAACAGTCTCCAAATCGATCTGAATGTTGTCATTCACCTTGATGAAAGAATCAGAGTAGTGGATGGTGTGAACATCATGAGTCACCAGATGAGAGATTCCTTTTGTGCCCACAAAGATCTCTCTCACTTTGCACAGCTTGTATGTGGCCTCCTCAGGTATAATGTAACGGACGGCAAAACAACCTTTGGTGTCACAGATCACATAGAAATTCTCTCTGGTCTTGTCAATGCTGATGACGACCACAAAAACAGCAGGGGAGGTTATATCAGCCCACACCTTACTATTACTCTCAATGGACCACTACATGTAGACTGACTTTATTTCATCTCCCTTAGGGCATACTCGAGTCTGTTCCTTAGGAAAAGGATGAGGGAGAGACATTCTCTCAGCCTGTGGGTATTGGTGTATGGACGAGGAGCAAACACTGTCTAGTTTATCCAGTACCCAATGCTTTGGAGCAGCTACACACTTCAGATGCTTCTTGGGATCATAAGCCAAGGCTGCACTAGGTACTGTATGGAGTATTTTATACATGTCAATTAGATCAAATTGATTGATAGTGCTGTTCAGGTCATCTGTATCCCTACTGATTTTCTGCCTGCATGATCTAACAATTACTGGTGGGGGGGGAGGGGTGATGTCTCCAACTATAATTATGGATTTGTATATTTATTTTTTCAGTTCTATTAATTTTGGCCTTATGAAATAGAACTGTCCTTATTTGCAGATGGCAGGATTTTCTATGTAGAAAACCTCAGGAAATACATTTTTAAAAACCCTTAGAACTAATAAGTGAGTTCAGCAATGTTGCAGGATACAAGATCAACATACAAACATCAGTTATATTTCTATATACTAGCAATGAATGCATGGAAACTGAAAATAAAAATTATACTACTATTTAAAATTTCACAAAATATGAAGTACTTAGGTGCCTTCAAGGAGATTTCAGTGTATCCATGTGGTGCTGTATGCTGTGGCCCAGCACACACACACAGATTAGCTTGACCTCTCAGATTCTCTAAGGAACTTGTAGCTGGGAACTTCTGAAGGATGAGGCAGTGAGCAGTGGGAGCAGAAGTTGAAAGGTTATTAGGTCAAGAGAGCTCAGAGGAGCCATGGAATGAGATATGGAGGCTTGTTATACGGGAGAATGAACCACAGGAGTGTAGAAGCCATGAATAGAGAAGTGGACAATAGAGGATGAAGAAGTCAGTTTGTGACAGTAACTATAGGCAACCAACTCAGAGTAGCTGTGCCACACTGGTGTCCCAAGTGAAGATCCACAGACTTCTGGGTTCCCATGTATGTGCATTGCTGCAGTCAGTACAATTTAGTATGGCCTCACCAAACCATACATATTCACTGCATGACCTCCCTTCTCCCTGACTGGAGGAAGCTCTTTCTGGAAATCAGGAACCTCCCCCACCGCCACCTCCCAGAATAAGCGCTGCTTGTCATTTCTCTCCTTTGATTTTGGTTCTCCTGGTGGTTAGGAAAGTTCTAATGTGGCCCACTAAGGGGAAATGGCAAAGAGATTTGAGTTTCTATTAGCTTGAACTTGAAAAAGTGGGCACATCCCTGGGGCCCAGGGAAGTCCTGAAGTTTGTCTCTTTCAATTGATTCTGAGCACAGGCAGGGAAGGAGTGGTATTCGTTTTTAACTGCTCAGACTCCAATAGGCTCCCTCAGCTACCAGCTCAGCCCCATTCTCCTGCTAGTTTTGCCTGTGTCCACTACTGAGTTTGACACATAATGCCATCTCTGAGCCAGAACTTGGAAAGAGTTCTGGTTTTCCAGTTCTCTAACCTGTTTGACTGTCCCAGGACTTCCTCCTGGTCCTTAACCTACTAGATCTGGGGCTGAGGGCATTGAGCCCCTGAAACCTCTCACCCATGGATTTAGTTTGGATTCTATGGGCAGAAGGGGACATGATGGGCTTCCTGGCAGAGCCAGACATTTCAGCATTGTGCTTAAGGAGGCAGAATCATGTGCTGGGGCATGGAATGGGTTCCAGCAAGTGTAGCTTATTAGTGATGCGTTGAGAGGAGGCCACTGGGAGACAAAGGGATGGAGAGCTGCCAGATGCCATATGGCAGGAGAGGGCCATGGGGAGATTCTTATGTATCCTCAGGGAGAGGGGGTCTCAGATCCACTTGGGGGTCTCTGTGCTGCCCTCTGGATCCCTGCTGGCCACTGTAGCCTTATCCTTTGCCCCACCTGGTCACTGAGTGTCTTGCTAGCATCTGCTGCTGAAGGGTGCCCTAATGAAACTCGGGATGTGGACCACCAAGGGCTCATCATGCTACCCCCACCCCACTCAGCCCCATCTTGGGTCTTGCTGATGCTGAAGATCTTCCCCAAGCACTAATGTGTGTGAAGTCCCACAGCACCATGATTTCAGGAGAATGAATACTATGACAGTTTAGTACTCCATATCATTGAATTTAAGAAGCGCTGTTATTTTGCATACCCTTAAGAAAGTGAAAACTTTGCCTGCTAAACCGTGAAATTCCACTGATTGTAAGATGCATCTCAATTTCAGAGATGAAAAAAGGGCATTTCAGGATGTTAAAATATGGTATTTTACAATTAGTGTGGTGGTTAAGAGCCCGATATGAGAGCCAGGCTGCATGAGTTTGAATCCCAGCTCAGCCATGTACAAGCTATGGGGTCTTGGGCCAGTCACTTGTACCATCACTGGGCTTTAGTTTCCATGACTGTGTAATGGAGACAGACCTACTTCCTAGAGTTGTGAGGACTGAATATGTGTGTAAAGCATTTCAACAGTGCCTGGCACCTAGTAAGCACTGCCTTTGTTATTTTTATTTTTAACAAATATTATATCCATTACATACATAAGCAGAGGATAAATAATGGCCTTTGCCATCACCCCCACTGCCTTGCTGCCATTCCTGTCACCAGGTAAGCAGGACTCTTGCCAGCCCTCCACAGATTTCTTGGCAGTCCTCTCCAAGAACAGGTTTCTTGCTGTTCAGCTGCCAATTTGGGGCTGTCAGGCATAAGTGGGACCATAAGCCAATCTGGGCATGTCTGAGGCCAGTCATTTCCAACCAGACCTCTCATCACTGTAATCCTCAGACACTTCAGGGCAGACAAGCCCCTTCCCCACCCAATATCCCCATTCCATTATTGTTATGAGCATTCTGACCCTGGTTCCTCCCAGCCATTGCCCCTTTCCACCAAACTCTTCCCAAAGGCCCTTTAGAACTCTCATTTCACTGCAAACAAATGCCACCACCTTCTGACGCCGAGAAGGCGTCTTCATTGCTTTGCAGCCTTAACTGGAAAATGCCTCCCCCCATTAGGGAGCCACCTCCTCCACCTCCTTCTGTGTTGGGGAAAGAGGGCAGATTCTTCTGGCTCTTTGCTGCTGGGTCTAGACTAGAGCATGATTCTTCTGCTGTCAAAGCTGACCCTCCTCTGAGCTTCAAACAAGCTGAACATTTTGTTTTAAAAACAAAGGGGTTTTAAATAATGCAATTAATACTTGATAAATCTTCTTTTTAAAAATGTCATCCTTTACAAATAAGGCCAGCCTCCTGGACTCAGCCCCATCCCCAGCTGTTCTCTGGTGGATCCCAGTTATCTGGTTGGTGCATCTTTCTCCTGACTTTTTTCTCTGCAATAACCCGTATACAGAAATGTAGAGTTTTGTTGTGTGTGTTTGGAAAAGAACTACAAATGGCATCTTACTACAAGCATCATTCTGTAACTTGCTGTTTTCTCCTGTCTGTCCTGGCAATCTTTCCATGTGTAATTCTACTTCATTCTTACAAGTTGCTGCATTGTAGCTCTTTTTGGAAATACCACAGCATTTTTTAACCGTTCCTCCAACATGAACATTTATGTTGTTTTCATTTTTCTCTATTATAAAAAATACAGCAATAAACAGCTTTCTATGTATTGGTTTACACACAAGGGAGGATGTTTCTTCATTCCTAATATTTTGAAAGGAGTAATGGCTGTATTGTTCTATAAGGTAGGTAATGCATATTATCAAATTGAAGCAATCTAAGAATTGCAGTGAAGAAACAAATACATCACCAACAGTTTCATCACCCAGAAAAGAAAAAAAAAATACAATTCACATCTGGTGAACAGCATCCCAACTGTCTCATTATGGGTATGTCCAGGTAGAAGACAGCAAGCTATCTAGAAATAACTTTATAATACTGTGATCATACCAGTCATGTTATTTTCAATGAAAAGCATGAAATTTGGTTTTATTTGAATATAAGTGATAAAAAAGGAACCCGTGTGAAAATAAAGGAACTGTAGAACTTGAAGTAACTGCTTCTCTCCATGAGGTCTCCTAGTCATAGAGTGAAATGACTGGAAACTTTTTTTCTTTCCTCCCCTTCCCTCTCTCCTCCCTTTTCCCCTGCCTCCTCTCCTCTTCCCGTCCCTTCCCTTCCTTTTTTTTTTTTTTTTTTAAGATTTGATTTATTTGACACAGAGCGACAGCGAGAGAGGGAACGCAAGCAGGAGTCCCTTCCCTTCCTTTTAAAAATCTCCATAGCCACCATCGGTTGACTCCCAGGACAGAGGATGGGACCTTTCCATTTTCTCGTTCCCCCACATCCCATTTTATGTTGGTTAGATCAGCTTTACTTTGTCAATTGTTATAATGCATTCTATTCGGCAAGGCTGTGACTCCCCATTTAGTGGGGATCCTTGGATCCTTAGTTTTATGTTTTAATGGGTTCATTGCTCATAGCTACCTATTTCTGAATTCTGATCTATCCCTCGGTTGGCAGGATCTTTCAAGAAGGGCTAATGAATACTCAATTACCCAAGTCTTCCCTGACTATGGATAGCATTCATCTTTGAATAATAAATTGGCTGGGTGTAATATTCTTGAGCCATACTTTCTTTCCTTCAGAACTTTGAGGAACATTGCTCCACTGTTTTTTTTTTTGGCACTGATAGTTTGTATGGAGAAGTACAGGGAAGTCTGGTTTTTATTTCCTTTGCTGATTTACTCTTTCTGCTTGACTATCTGAAGAACTTTTTCTATACTTCAAGTTAAATAATTTAATCAGGACATGCCTCCAAGTTAATGATTCTATATCTATTTTTTCTTCATATGTGGTATGCTTTTATGATCTGCTGATTCAGTTCTTGCTTTATTTTGAGAAAATTTACTCACAATAAACCTCTGAATATTTTTTTCTATTTTACTTGTTGTGTTTCCTCTGAGCTCTTGTTTATTAAACCCATTCATCCGCTCAGTCAACAGATATTTATTAAGGACCTACCAAGTGCCAGGCATTGTGCCAGACAAAATTTCATGCCTTCCTGCAGTTGACATTTAAGTGGGACGAAGGAAACAGGAAGTAAACAAAATAAATATGTACAGTAGATAGTGTACTAGATGGTGATAAGTGCTGTATAAATCAGGGAATATGTTGGGTTAGAATTGTAAATAGGGTGGTCAGGGAAGGCCTCATGCAGAAGGTGACACTTGAGAATGGCTCCAGCTTCTCTAGATTTGCATTTCCCTGATCAATAATGAGGTAGACCGTCTTTCTCTGTATATATTTATTAGCGTATATTATATATATACAGAAAGAGATTATATATATACACACAGAGATTATATGGAGAAATATACATACATATAGGAAGAGAAAGACGGAGACAAGGAGACAGAGACCAAGAGAGACACAGAGAGAGACTATACGTATTTCCTTTTCCTTTGAAATGCCTGCTCAAGTCCTTTGCTTGCTTTCATTGCAGTGCTTATCTGTTTCTTAATGATTTGTAGTTCTTTGCCTTGGATATGTTGTTTATATGCATAACAAAAATCTTCTCTCAGTCTGGGACTTGTCTTCTCATTTTGATTATGTCTTTTAATGAATAGATTCTTAATTTATCAATTTTCTCTCAGAGCATATTGAGTTTTGTTTAAGAAATTCTTCCCTAGGGGAGGGAGCAAGATGGCGGAGGAGTAGGAGACCTGGGTTTCGTCTGGTCCCAGGAATTCAGCTGAATAGGGATCAAACCATTCTGAACACCTACGAACTCAACAGGAGATGGAAGAAAATATAGCAACAACTCTCTGAACAGAAAAGTGACCACTTACTGGAAGGTAGGACGTGCGGAGAAGTGAATCCGAGGCGATATTCGGGAGGATAGACGGCGGGGGAGGGGGCCTCCGTCGGCCGCTTCTGGCAAGTGATGGACCCGCGGAGCACAAAATCGGACCTTTTAGAAATCGGCTCCGCGGAGGGACGTCGCTCCAGTGGCTAAGCGGGGGGTGGAACCCTCGTGGGACAGTGTGGTCTCAGGACCCTGGGGGTCACAGAAAGACCGGGGGTGCCTGAGTGCGGCAGAGATCCCAGGTATCGGAGCGGGGAAGCCGGCTGCAGAGACGGGGCCGAGGCGCGGGCTCTCAGCTCGGGGTGGCCATAAACTGTGATCCGCGGCCCAGTCGGGCCACTGCTCCTCCAGCAGGGACCCAACAAGCGGCAGAGCCGGGGAGACTCCCCTTCCTCCCCCGGGAGGAGCGGCGCGGGAGCGCACCGCAGGGATCTGATGGGTTTGGAGACTCCACACGGGGTCGGGTGCCAGAGATAGAAACGCTCGGTCACAGGCCGGGTGAGCACGGAGTGCGGCCAGAGACCTGGGAGACAGGAGTGACGGCTTTTCTCTGGGGGCGCACTGAGGAGCGGGGCCCCGAGTTCTCGGCTCCTCCGGGCGGAGATTGGGAGGCCACCATTTTCACCCTGGTCCTCCAAAGCTGTACCGAGAGCTTGCAGGGAACAAAAACTCCTGAGAGCAAACCCGAGCAGATTACTTAGCCCGGACCGACAAGGGCGGGGCAAATTCCGCCTCCGGCAAAGACATTTGGGAACCACGGCAACAGGCCCCTCCCCCAGAAGATCAGCAAGAACAGCCAGCAAGCCAAGACCAAGTTTACCGATTAAGGAGAACGGCAGAACTCCAGCGCTAGGGGAATACTGCACATAGAATTCAAGGCTTTTTTATCATGATTCATTAGTCTTTCAAAGTTAATTTTTTTAACTGTCTTTTTTTGAATTTTTCTTTTTCCCTTTTTCAACCAACATATTATCAATCCTATTTTTAAAAAAAATTTATTTTTCATTTTTAGAGTCATATTCTATCCCTTCATAGTAGTTACCCTTATTTTTGGCATATATATATAAGGTGTTCTCTCTTTTAAAATTTTGAGATGCAGCTTCTTCTAACAGATCAAAATATACCCTAAATCTCTAGTGTATGGCTTTGTTCTAGTCTCCTGCCTGATCACATTCTCTCCCCTTTTTTCCTTTCTTTTTTTTAATCCTCTTCTTTCCTTTTTCAAACACCTTCTTATCAATTCCTTTTTTAAAAGTTTTTTTTAAAGATTTTACTTATTTATTTGAGAGAGAGAGAATGAGAGATGGAGAGCATGAGAGGGAAGAGGGTCAGAGGGAGAAGCAGACTCCCTGCCGTGCAGGGAGCCCGATGTGGGACTCGATCCCGGGACTCCAGGATCATGACCTGAGCCGAAGGCAGTCGCTTAACCAACTGAGCCACCCAGGAGCCCCATCCTTTTTTAAAATTTTTTATAATTTTCATCTTTACAGTCATATTCCATCCCTTCATCATATCAACCCTTATTTTGTACATATTTAAGTCTTTCTTTAAAATTTTAGGAGGCACTTTCTTCTAACAGACCAAAATACACCCAAAATCTAGTGTGTGGCACTGATCTATGCACCAGCCTGATCATATTTGATCATATTCTGTTTTTTTGTTTTGTTCTGTTTTTGTTTGTTTTTATCTTTTTCTTATTTTTCTCTTTCTTTTTTCTTTCTTTCCCATTCTTTTCCCCTGGTTTCAGGTCTTTTCTGATTTGTTTAGAGTATATTTTCTGGGGACGTTGTTAACCTGTTAGCATTTTGTTCTCTCACTCATCTATTCTCCTCTGGACAAAATGACAAGACGAAAAAATCACCTCAACAAAAAGAACAAGAGGTAGTACCGTCTGCCAGGGACCTACTCAAAACGGACATTAATACGATGTCAGACCTAGAGTACAGAATCATGATTTTAAAGATACTAGCTGGGCTTGAAAAAAGCATGG